>NC_136272.1:103447671-103567671 GCF_964187855.1 Myxine glutinosa
ACCAGAGCTCCCTGGACTTGACTCTCTCGAACCGGGACCACTCACCTCTCGCTCAAAACTCAGAAGTAACTGCTCTGCCAGGGATCTTAATGCCTTTACCTCAGTCATCACTCAAGTCCGCTTCTCAGCATCCAACTACGCTGACAGGCTCGTGCGCTGTGATCCAGCTTCTGTGATTCGTCCCCGAAGCGCGGTGGGCAGGGCTTCTAGTTTGTTCGGTGCCAATGTGAGGACAGGGCGAGTGGGAGGGCTGTACAGTGCGTCCGACGCCCATGCGAATGCTCACCCTAAATGGTCAAAGTTCTGGTGAAATTGATTTATGTTAGAGAAGTGTTTTGAGATTGTGTTTTGAGAATGACGCTTGAGAATGAGATCTGAGAGTGAGGTTTGAGAATTGAGTTCAATAACGAGGAAGAGAACAATTGGGACATTTCTAACTACAGACTTGGCATTTAACATGGAATATTTTTTTTGTGGGGGTGAACTTACTTTTCAAGATGTCTTAGAACCAAAAGTTCATTGGAATTATGTTGAAATTATTCTAGATTTTGTTAATGTGACCTTTAAAAGAAACAAAAACCACATTTGACATTTCGAAACAAATAAATTGATCCTTGAAAGTGATGCAAACTGATATCGAACTCAATTCATGGACAGTACTGTGTTAAACTTCTGTACGTTTTCCAGAAGTAGCTCTTTATTTTGCACATTAGCCAAATTTTTTTTTTAACAAAAACAAAAGATAAATTACGACTGGGATTACGGACAGTAAAATTACAGTTCAGTACTTCGTGTAACCCCCACGAGCATTCAGGAGAGCACGTACACGTTGAGGCATGCTGTTCACGAGATTTGCCAAGGTTTGGACAGGAATCGCTTGCCATGCAGTGACAATAGCCTGCTGCAATTCATGCACACAGGTCGGCTGCTGGTCCAAGTGGTCGATTTGACGCGTTAATTCTGCCCACAAGTTCTCTATCGGATTCATATCCGGGGACATGGCAGGCCACTCCATATGCTCTACACCACGGTCAGCAAGAAAGTGTTGGATCATGCGAGCACGATGAGGCCATGCATTGTCATCTTGGAAGACAAAGTTTCCTCGAGAGGCTGCACGAGCAAATGGAAGCAATGTTTCTTCCAGAATGGCCCTGTACTTGAACTGGTTCAGGTTTCCATTCAGAACAACCAGGTCAGTTTTGCCCCCTGCATGAAAAGCAGCCCAAACGGTCACCCCACCACCTCCAGCTTGGACTCTTGGCACTATACAATCTTTGTTGTAGGCTTCATGCACTTGTCTGCGCACTCGGACGTGGCCATCTTGACGATGGACCAGAAATCTAGACTCGTCACTGAAGATCACGTGATTCCAGTGTCCTGGCTGCCATTGACGGTGCTCTCTGGCCCACTGCAATCGGCGCTGGCGGTGTTGTCTTGTCAGGCGTGGCTTTCTCAGGGGACGCCTGGCACGATAGCCTGCTTGAAGCAGTCGTTGGTTGACTAGCCTTCTGGATACAGGCACATTTGTCAGTTGCTGCCACTCAGCCCTAAGCCGATTAGCTGACTTGGTATGGCCATTGCGGACTAACCGGTGCAGCTGGCGATCATCCCTCCTTGTGGTTCTGCAGGGACGTCCTGGCCTCGGTATTAGAGTAGGGACACCCCTCTGAGCATTTCGTTTCAGGATCTTTGTCACCTGACCTTGAGTGATGCTATACTGCTGAGCAATAGCACGCTGTTTCATGCCGTAATTTCGTAAAGCCATCACTCCATGACAAACAGCATTGTCGAGTTGACGGACCATTTCCAGAGGAAGCGGCAATAACTTTTGGAGACATGCAGCAGTTGTTTTCCACTAATACAGAACGCAACAACCCTTGTATACCCGACTGTGAAGCCAATCATCAAATGCACCTGTCCGTAAATTTTGCCAAGCCACCTGTGATATAATCCTGTTGTTGACTTCTTGCTGCGGCAGACAATCAGTGACATGGTTCTTTTAACAAATAAATCACCAAAGTGTAAAAGAAACTCCCCAGATTGATATACTGAGTTAAGAAAGTAAACCCAATTCAAGAAAAAAAAAAAAATCCATATTAAATGCCAAGTCTGTACATTCACAATGCATCTTTCCCTTCCACTGATACAAGGGCAGAGATAATCTAACTGAACAAAATACAGTACGACGAAAAGAGCTAAATTCCGGGGTTCTTTTGTGCTTTGGATTCCAACTCCCCGGGGTCTTCCAAAACCGCAACAATATAAAGAAAACATTTAGAATCACTTGGTGTTACGAGTACTATCGATCACGGCCTGTTTTAACTCATCCGAGTGTCCAAGATGGAGACAAAAATTGTTTGCACTGGGCCATGAGTATTTGGTACAAAGGAAGAATGTTGTTCGTTTTCAGACACCTTTTCTCTTGAGCCCAAAAACATGAACATTGCATCTTTCAATATGCGGATGAGACGTGTGGCTAACGTCTCTTCCTGCAGACAGGTTGGTAAAGAGGAGTCCTCTTGCCATGTTTGTTAATTTCTCCTATTGTGTACTTTAGTACTACTATCATTCATCCGTTGTCATTTATTTTCAATGAGCCTCGACTCAAAGAAGGTTACAGATGGAAGGAATATCTTCCAGGTTCAAGTGAAGTCAAGGCACAGTGGTTGCTAAGCATCAGTTCAGAACGGTTTCCAAGGTGATAGTAATACAAGAAGAAAAAAGAAAAAAAACCTTTATCACCTTCTCACTGTTCTCCTAATATTTAAACGAATCTTCTGATGTTTAGGTGCACTTTGGGAATCGACAATTCAGAAAACACACACACACACACACACACACACACACACACACACACACACACACACACACACACACACACACACACACACACATCTCGTTTTTTAAATTTTTGTTTCTCACAATTCTATCTCTTATGATTTTCAATTCTTATTTCTCTTTTTCAATTCTTATTTTAAAATGCATTTAATTAATTGTACAGTATCGGTTGTTCCTAAACTTAAATATAAATAATTTAAAGGATTGCTGTAAATGATGTTAATTTCACAACATCCCATATTCAACTTTATTTAAATTGTAAACCTCAAAACATAGTTCCTCTACCTAAAGCAAGAACGTTAACCCGTAAGCAATTGACTCGTTTCTCCACTGCAAGGATCATCAGCTAGGCACCGTTCTTCCTCGAGGTTTCGATCCTTTCAGCCCAGGACCTCTCCAAACGGCGGGTCCACAACCTCGGTCATGGATCCACATCAATTGATGGTCAATCAGTAGATCCACAACCTCAGTTGCGTCCAGGCAGTCAGTCAACCCATCAATGCAACATCACTTATTCCAACTTTACCCGCAATAGGATTTAACGTGTTATCATATATTTACAACTTTCCTTACACACTCCATAATATGATAATCTATCTATAATTCCAGTAATCTCTGTGTGTATGTTTGTATGTTTGTATGTTTGTATGTTTGTATGTATGTATGTATGTATGTATGTATGTTTGTATGTTTGTCTGTGACCGCTGTTTCTCGACAACTACCGGTCCGATATACTTGAAACTTGCCAGGTATATTGCTGGGGACCCGAGGATGTGCCTTTTCAAGGTTTCATATTAATCGGAGAAGTAGTTACCGAGCTATGTCCAAAAAACGATTCAACCAATCAGAGAGCAGCGAGCTATCACGTGTGCCGAACGTGGCGAACAGACTCTGCCTCGGACGGCACATTTGAGAGCGTATTCATTTATTTCCCGTCGGCAAACTATGTTGGCGCTATGTTGGCGTTAAACTATGTTTTAAAACTAATTAAAACTAATTTGCGATTCTTTCGCTTTGCGATGCGATTTGCGATTGCGTTAAACTCGCTCGGGCGTTAAACTATGTTTTAAAACTAATTAAAACTAATTTGCGATTCATTCGCTTTCCTGCGCGTTTGTGCACGCGATGGCGATTTCTTTACCAAACTCCGCAAGCCGTTAGCTTTGGACCAAACCATTTCATGTAAATAGAGGGGGGGGATTGTCACCGTACTCGCAAGCCGTTCGCTTTGGACCAAACCATTTCATGTAAATAGAGGGGGGGGGGGGGGGGATTGTCACCGTACTCGCAAGCCGTTCGCTTTGGACCAAACCATTTCATGTAAATAGAGGGGGGGGGGGGGGGGGATTGTCACCGTACTCGCAAGCCGTTCGCTTTGGACCAAACCATTGCATGTAAATAGAGGGGGGGGGGGGATATACTTTTAGATATATATATAGTACGGGCATGCCCTAGTATCATTAAATCATGCACATCTTACCTGAAATAAACCATATCTACCAGCCAGCACGCACGCACACACACACACACACACACACACACACACACACACACACACACACACACACACACACACAGTGCGTCAGTGTGAAGCGATGTTTGAGACCAGTTCCAGAATCGAGTAACTGAACAGAGCCCGCAGCTTTAAAATCAAACGAATTAAATTACAGAAGCAGGAACATCCATCAGGTTCTGCCTGGCATCCGAGTGTGAAGAAGAAGAAGAAGAAGAATATATTGGCAGACAGACATCCATCAACAAATCACATCCCAAGTCCGCTTGAAAGCGGTTATCGATCCATGTGTCATTTACAGCTGTGCTCACATGTAACATTTTATTTATCCGAGCAAATTCATAATATACTGTACTGTATTCGTTTGGATTTTAGTCCGGCAGCTAAGCTAAATATAGCATAACAATTGTGCATTTTGTGAGGAAAGCACCAAATTTGGCACACTAGTAGACTATCATATTATGAAAAGATCTGGATTTTGGGCCATCTCAGATTCAGAGATTTGATTTTTGCAAGATTTGCAGATTTTCAAGCTGAGATTGCAACGCCAGGGACGGCCGACTCCTTCCTGCGAGCTGCCCACGTCACCCGCACAAGAAGAGCTCATCAAATCACTGCAGCGGCACTGCACATCCTGCAACACCGTGCGTATGAACGTCACCGTATGACATATGCTGATGATGCAGAAGACCTGCCTGAGTTCGAAGACTGGTGTCACCAGAGAGGAGAAGACATTCCCAACTTTCAGTACTGGGCAACTGTGCTGGAACTAGAGATGTTGGTACTGGTCTACGTGCGTTCTCTGCGGCAGGCTTCATTCACGATGTACCTTGATGCCCTGACGGAACTGGTCCCATGGTTCCATGCCTTAGACCACACACACTATGCCAGGTGGGTCCCTGTTCACCTGAGGGACACGGTTGCACTCCCAATGAAGCACCCAGATGTAGCCAGAGAATTCAGGGCTGGCAACTTTACTGTACAGAAGACGAAGAAGGTGTTCTCTTCGATCCCAATCGAATCGAAATCTTGCAAAAATCAAATCTCTGAATCTGAGATGGCCCAATATCCAGATATTTTCATAATATGATAGTCTACTAGTGTGCCAAATTTGGTGCTTTCCTCACAAAATGCACAATTGTTATGCTAAGTTGCCCCACTATTTGAAGGTGTAAGTGGTTATTTCCTTCTATAATTTGGTCAACAACAACAAAAAAAGATGACTCCTAGTTGCTGTGTTGTGATGAGAAAACAAAGCCTGTTTAGCAATTCGGGAAGTTTGGAAATGAGATTGTGGGAAAGAAAACAAGACCATTATTACCTCCACCACCATCTGTCTGTCTGTCTGTCAGCAGGGTATCTCAAAAGTTGTGAACAGATTCAGCCGAAATTTAGTGGAGAGTTTGGGTGTGTGACGAGGACAAAGTGATGCGATGTTGGTGAAGATCCGGATCTGGATACCAGAATGTTTTTCTTTTTCGGAGAATCTTCGATCACTATTGAATGATGGTGCCAAAACGTCATATAACACGATATCTCAAAAATGTATGGACTGATACGGACAAAAGTTAGTGGACTGGTTTAATGTGTGACAGGGACATCGTGATGCGATATTGTTGAAGATCTGGATGAGATAATTTCTTTTAATTATCCAGTGATTCTTCGCCATTGGGAGATAGTGCCAAAAACGATACAAAGCAGGATATCGCAAAATGTTGTGGACGGATTTGGACCAAACTTGGTGGACAGGTTGTGTGTCTCACAAGGACGATTCGATCCGATTTTGGTGAAGATCTGAATACGAATTCGGATAAGAGAATTATTTAATTATTTAGTGATTCTTCACCATTGGGAGATAGGGCTAAAAACGATGCATAACAGGATATCTCAGTTATGAGTTATGAGAAAACTAGGTTGATGAGTCGGTTAGGCAACTAGAACAAGTCCATTGCACCTTGGTTCGGGTCCGGATCCAGATCCGGCCTATCAGTGGGATGCAAAACGTCAGTTGTTCAGCCTGGCAGAGGTATGCTCTCTACCGAGTGAGTGCCATTCTAGTTTCCAAGCTGTGGCACTTCCAGGAAATGCTGAATAAATGTTATACTGTGGGAAAGCTATTCTTGACTACCTCTTTCTCCCCCACTTCTCTTCTGTATGCAATAATTACGTTAGGAATGCTGTTTCATTAGCTTTTAACGTTGGATTGTTAATCAAATGCATTCGGGGTGTTTCACTGTGCTTGAGCCCATATAGGATCTTTGTGGTTTGTGGGACGAAAGATTCCAACAAAAGCAAAAGGCAAGGCAAGGCCTTAGCCGTTGATGTAAAAACGAAAAACTCTTTCTATCTTGGCAAACCCTATAAGCTACAAGTATACGCTGAGAGATTAATTTCTGCACTCTCTTGCAACGAACGTGTAATAACGTTTATTTAAGATTGATGGAAACAACTCGTGTCCTGTAGAGAACCTGAATTGGAGATGGGGGTAGGGGGGAGGGAAGCAGAGCGAGGCATGTAGAGAGGTCTTTAACAAACTGCAATTTAGTGAACAGTCCAACACATCTCCAGGACTAAGTCGCGATGGCCAATTTTCCATTCATTTGATAGCTTTTCCTTGTGGTTAAACTAGTTGAAGGACATTTTATAAAATTGTTTTAGTTGCCAATTTATGCAGCGAGTAACACAATCTTTGGACGTTATAAACCAGTTGCGGAATTCAGTAGACCAGTACCAAAACAAGTACAAAAAGTTTTAATTAAAACAAAAGCCGCGTCGATGTTACACAATGCCTAGATGCAGCTGTGCCTATAACGTCGATGTTATAGGCACAGGACATTCCTATTGATTCGATTACTTGATGTTATTTTTGTGCAAAGTGAAAATATATCTCGGCAATTTCCCGTGTGTGGCGACACGTGAACGAAGCTATGCTCCTCTCTCCACATTATTGTGACGACGTATAAATTAAATATTTCATCGTGACGATTGTCATCAAATGGACGAATTTTTAATATATCTCGGCATTTTCCGTCTGTTATTTCTGGCGGTGTATGACTGACCATGCCGCGATTTAAAAAATATATATCTCAATGGACTTGAAGTTACAGGCCTTTGAGAATTCATTTCGTTCTATAAAGGGCAACTTTCATCGGATTTTCTTCCCGTTTTTTTTCAACCGAGTCTAAAACTATGTTAGCGACTGTGAAAAATGAAATGATATATCGAATTTGATTTGAAATAAAACTGTGTGAGAGAGGAAGACACCACGGGCCTACAAAACAGGCCTCAAAGCTATGCGAGTTAATAAAATGGTGGATATTTGTTTATATGAAGCCTCTCCCACAATGGGTGGAGCTATGGTTCCCAGAATGGGTGGAGCTTTGAGGTTTTGTCTTCTCTGCAAGAACAAGAAGAAGAACAACAACAACAGCAGAGGGCACTCTATTAGCAGCGTCTGCGACGCGGCTAATAAAAATGGATCACTGTCCTGTTTTGTGCAATCTTTTTGACCAACTCAAGGCTTCAGCCAATCAACTCACCGGGCGATGAAATGAAGTAAAGTTGCTAAATGTAATCATGAAATTGTGCAAAAGTTGCCCATGAGTTGCACATTTTTTTGTTGCAAAAGTTGTTGCATGAAAACTGCATGGTGTTTACAGGCCCTTAAGAGTCACTTTAGTGGTTGCTTTAAGTTGGGTCATACCTAAGCGATCACTTACCCAACTTGTTTGCACGCAACTAAGTCATCAGTTACCCGGCTTGGTTGCACCCAGCTAAGCAATCACTTGCCCGACTGGGTTGCATGCATCTAAATGAACAATTGCCTGAATTTGTTGCATGCAACGATGAGAACAGTTGCCCGACTTGGTTGCACACAACTAAATGATCAGTTACCCGGTTTGGTTGCACACAACTAAGCAATCAGTTGCCCGACTTGATTGCATGCAACTAAGCGATCAGTTTTAGGTAGTAGGTTGTAGACAGCAACTGCCCAGGGCAGTACTACAGTTCTGACTTCGGAGCATTGTAAAGTGGTGCCCGGAACCATCTTACACTGTCCATGTCATGATTGCTGGTCTTACTTTCTTGTCTCACTCAAACTATAGCTGCCGGGCTAGCTTCAATCTCTCTTCCTCGCAAACAAACATCACAATTTTTTGATGGAAAATCACATAATCACACATCACACCAGATCCACTTTTTTGAAATACCAAGTTATCTCCTGGAAGTCCTTGCAGTGTCCTTGTGTTTTATATTTCTCCCACCCCCTCCCCCCCCCTTCCCCCAAGCCCTCTCCCTCCCACAGATCTCCCGATGTCGCTGCTCTCAAATGTTGCGTTTGTGTGCTTCCCCTTCTCTCCCCATCTTGTCTACCGCTCCCCTTATTATATGTCTTATGTGTCTGTTTGATTTTTGTGTGATAAATGTTAGCTTTTTCACGAGCCCCGATCCTGTATACAACCCCCCCTCCCCAAAAACACACTTTTCATCATACACTTTTCTTCTCTTTTATTTAAAGCTTGGCCTCGATGAGGGTTATATAGTCAGTGCCTTGAGCCTTCAACATAAAAAAGTTTCCCGACTTGGTTGCATGTAACCAAATCACTTGTATGTGAATGTTTCTGCAACCAGTTGCTTACAGTAGAGATGGGCTCTACTGTCAAGCAATCTGCTGAGTGATTTGTAAGATTGTATATTATGACAAGTACACTACTCACAATAAGTTAGGGATATTGGCAGGTTCCTCGGTTTGGTTGATTTTGTGTATTAATTATGTTGAAAAAAGTTGTTGGTCCTAATTCTATTGGTTATTAATGTGTGAAAAAACACAGCATTCTTGATTTCAATACCATAACCCTAACCCCTATGAAAAAAAAAAAAACTCACTCCCACAATATCCCTAACTTATTGTGAGTAGTGTACTTATATTAACTACTAGCCGAAACCCGTGGAACATCCACGGAAGGGAGCATGTGGCGTATGGATAGAGTGTACCATTATGGATGGCATAGGGGATTTGCTTGTCCGAGTAAGAGTTAGGAAGAAAGATGAGAATGAAGAGTGCGTATATTAACAACGTATTTATTGCAATCTACTTAAATGACAACGCTACGATATACTTTTGAAAAATGAATGGATTCGTAATAGGAATCGGCATAGCACCACTCTGGCCACACTGGCGCAGTGGTATGTGTCAATGGAAAGGAACAGCAGTAGAACCAGAGACTTTAAAAAAACGAACGGATTAGTAAATCGACTGGAATTAGCCCCATACTGGCGCATTAGTAAGCGTCAATGTCAAGGCAGAGCAGTAGGAATATAATACAATGAACGCAGTATCAGAGGGTGAAATTATTTTATAACTTTTGGATAAACAATGTTTGGGGTAATAGTCAAGTCTCTGACGACTCCTTGCGTACTCGTATTATCAACCTTGATATACACATCTTTGAACGACCGTGCTCTTGAACATGCCACATATAACTGGCCGTGGGAGAAGACAGGAGCAGGCAAATAGATACCCAGTTTACGGAATGTTTAGAAATTATGGTAAACCCACCTGATGAGGTTAGCGTACACCGCGATCGACGACACCGGCACAAATGCATGCTCAGGATTGTCCACTCAGTGGACGGCTTGCTGTCGCCTTCGACTGTTCAATCAGCGGACGGCTTGCTTCGCCTCCACCCAGCAGACGCCAATAAGATGGAGTCGTATCGGCAGTTAATCGGATGCTTTTGGGCCCCAACGTCGGCTAATTCAGATTTTTCGAGTATGTCTGTACGTGATAAACAAAGAGCGCGGTTCGTAGATCGTAAATCCATTAGTGCCGTGGGCATCGGGTCACTGGGTGCGGCGTAAAAGGGATAACAAAGTCGAGTCCTTATGCTATTATTATATAGATAATTGGTTGCAACGATCAGAACAGTGCTATTTTATTTACTGCAGTGAAGAGGTGGTTTTATTGTTGACTAGAGAAGTTTGTAAAATTTGTACTGCAAAAAAATAACCCCCCAAAAAAAAGAACAACAAAAAAAACGTAGAAACCTTGTGTAACTGCTTCTTCCGAGATGGACAAAAAACTTGTGCGTATTTCGTTTTGCACAATTTTGCGAGAGACTTGGTTGGACAAATGATCGCTCAGGTGTGGAGCCGGCTTCAGGACAAAGGTGGTAAAACAAGACGGATGAAATAAAGTTTTTGAAATTGATTCTTATCTAGACAAACTGCCATTGGCAAAGGAAGATAAAAGTGGCCAGGTAAAAGAGAAGGAAGAGTGCACTATTCCACAAGAATGTACAAGTAGAAGTAGATGCATGTTAGCAAATCAGGTAGGATCAGTCAGGTAGGGGAAGATGTGGGTCTGACCAAATACTTCTTAAAATACTATGTGCTGCCTCCTTGCTTGATGCTCAGCATTTAGAAGTATTGAGCATGGACAAACAATCAAAAGTTGGAAATGCTACTGCAGGATTTGTGGGCCTAATAATGTAAAGGAATTTATATTATGATGCAACGGATTTATGATATTATGGGAATTGTGTTCTGATATGGAGTGATGTGCTATTTGGATGTTCAGATATCAAAATCTTACTTACAAACCCAACTACAACGGCACTCGGTAGAGCGCACACCTCCGCCAGGCTGAACAGTTTACATTTTGTATCCACCGATAGGTCGAATCTGGATCCAGACCTGAACCAAAATCGAATCGGCTTGTTCTTGTCACCTGCCCAACTCATCCACCAAGTTTTGTCCAAATCCGTCCACAACGTTTTAAGATATCACACTATATAGTGCTTTTGGTCCCATCACTCAAAGTGAAGAATCACTTAAAAATTCTTTGATCCGGATTAAAATCTTCCCCAAAATCTATTGAATTCATCCTCGTGACACACCCAACCTGTCCACCATATTTCGTCCGAATATGTCTAGCTTTTTTTCAGATATTCTGCTCACTGCATTACTTTTTTTCAGATATTCTGCTCACTGTATTTAACCAGACAGACAGATCGAGGTGAAAATATGACCACATCCATCTTCGGTGGTGGATATAACAATGATGATGATGATTGGAGAATGGTCATTCGCTTAATTTTGTTCATGTATTTTCAGAAATGGAATCCAAAAGAAAAATCTACAATTCCACAAAGTCACACTAAACGACAGTGGGTTCAATGACGACGAGCGCCCATCGCAACAATGATTTCACTGTCTCGCAGCGAAAGTGTTGGTGCCAACGAAGCTTCGCCCATCTTGGTCACTTCTCCAATCCCTTCAACAACCTCAACTTGCATGCAATGCCCAGACTGTGGTCAGCGGCACAGCCCAGTCGAAAGCCATACCTATGAGTACCGCCAAGACGTCGATGATGACTTGACCTGTCAAATCTGCCTCCAGCCGCTCGTAGCTCCCACCGACACGCCATGTGGACACACATACTGCGCTCGTTGCCTGCGGGGGTTTTTGACCTCTTCAGGTGGCGCCGCTTTCTGCCCACTCGATCGTAGGCCGTTGAGGCCTGAGGCCTGCAGACCAGCTAGCCTGTTGGTACGGCGTCTCCTTGATAAGCTCTCTGTAGCCTGCCCCTTTTCATGCGAGTGTGGTCGTGTTGGCTTGCCTCGCGGTGATCTGGCTGACCACCTAAGGCACAGGTGAGATATTTGGTTCTATCCCTCGCACACATTTCAATGCATTGAACACCTTATGATGGTCATGCAGGATGGAAGAGAAAGTACAATTTATTTTTTCTTGGATTGGCTTCAAATTTAATACTTTCATTGATTGCCATTAGTTGATCATGAAGGATTACTGCATTTTTATTTATTTATTTATTTATATTACACGTTTTATCCTCGCCAATTCTTTTTACAATTTCTTCATGCTTTATGTCACACAATATGCACTGAGTCACCTCAAACCTATTTCAAGCTGATGAACCAGCATTATTTGCGTTCAAAGCTGATGACCCTGTGTATGACATAACGATACTCATTCCACTCAAGATCATAAGTTACAAACATCTAGGGATTTGACTGCTTTTGTACCTTTTAACTTGTGGCAGCAATATCAACCTTAATGACCTTTTGAAGTTTACCTTGCATCACAAATCATAGCAATCTTCATGACACCTGTGCATGACGAAGTAATAAACAGATTTACACAATCCATCTCCATAAAAGGGCCATCGACATATTGTATATGCAAATATTTTGTTGAAAAGTTGATATTCTTCCCTGTCGCATATGCAGTATACTTGTGTATTATCCATTTGGGCAATTCCACGGTTACTCACATTACAATACATTACATTAATGCATCTACGTATATATATGTAATGTGAGTAACCGTGGAATTGCCCATTTGCTTGCCTTCCCTTCCATGACTTTTGTTCTCCTAACTTTATCAACCCCTCCCCACGACTCCCACACCTTCATATTATGTACATAATTTGTAGATGGCTCCAAAGTCTGTTAATCTTAATTTAATGGCCGAATATGTCTTTGGAGATGAAAAGGAGGGAATGATTCCATGTACAACTACATAGGTCGCAGAAAATGGCTAGCATTTAGATCTCCACACATCATCCATTCCATTATTGAACCACTAGGAGGGCAAACTCCCTGAAACAGCCACAATTATCCACTAGATGAAGTTCTCAGACTAATCACAGGAACTGATAGTAGAGTGCAAAAAATAAATCAAGGCTTGCCATGAGACGTTAAATCTGTGTACGCACTACCCCAAACATCGCTTTGCTCTCCCAGTGCATCATCCAAGGATGAAGAAAAGTAACTGGAATTGTTGGTAATGTGGGCAGAGGGGTTTTCATTATAAGGGTGACGGAGTGCACACATTATAATTTCTAACAATAGTACACAATGCAGGAACTTGTCGAGTACCCAAAAGTAAATATCTAAAGGTTGCAAGGCTTCAGAAACCAAGAGAACTAGAATGGCACTCGTAGAGCACATAGTCTCGCCTCCCACGCTCATTCTGAAGAAAAATACCATCATTAACTGAACACGCTACTGTTATGGCCCAAATAACTATATCATCCATGCACCTTATTATGTCACATACATTACATTATCCGAAGCTTTATTGATTATTAGGATATCTAACAACCACTTTTGTGCACATTAAGGCTAAATTGTGTCAATGGGAATATGAAAAAAAATTCAAACTATATTCCCCTTCTCTACTTGATCATATATATGAAGGTTCGCATCGATCTGTTAACTTAAGCGGTTCTGAAGAAGAACATTTAAAAAAACGTTTTTATTTGCATTCCAATATGGCCACCAGATCACGTGACTGATGACATCATAAATTTAATTCATCACTAACATTGGGTCGCAGATTAGATATACAGACTTGGCATGTAATATGGAATATTTTTTTTGTGGGGGTGAACTTACTTTTCAAGATGTCTTAGAACCAAAAGTTCATTGGAATTATGTTGAAATTATTCTAGATTTTGTTAATGTGACCTTTAAAAGAAACAAAAACCACATTTGACATTTCGAAACAAATAAATTGAGCCCTGAAAATGATGTAAACTGATATCGAACTCAATTCATGGACAGTACTGTGTTAAACTTCTGTACGTTTTCCAGAAGTATCTCTTTATTTTGCACATTAGCCAAAAATTTTTTAAACAAAAACAAAAGTTAAATTACGACTGGGATTACGGACAGTAAAATTACAGTTCAGTACTTCGTGTAACCCCCACGAGCATTCAGGAGAGCACGTACACGTGGAGGCATGCTGTTCACGAGATTTGCCAAGGTTTGGACAGGAATCGCTTGCCATGCAGTGACAATAGCCTGCTGCAATTCAAGCACTGAGGTCGGCTGCTGGTCCAAGTGGTCGATTTGACGAGTTAATTCTGCCCACAAGTTCTCTATCGGATTCATATCCGGGGACATGGCAGGCCACTCCATATGCTCTACACCATGGTCAGCAAGAAAGTGTTGGATCATGTGAGCACGATGAGGCCATGCATTGTCATCTTGAAAGAAAAAGTTTCCTCGAAAGGCTGCACGAGCAAATGGAAGCAATGTTTCTTCCAGAATGGCCCTGTACTTGAACTGGTTCAGGTTTCCATTCAGAAAAACCAGGTCAGTTTTGCCCCCTGCATGAAAAGCAGCCCAAACGGTCACCCCACCACCTCCAGCTTGGACTCTTGGCACGATACAATCTTTGTTGTAGGCTTGATGCACTTGTCTGTGCACTCGGACGCGGCCATCTTGACGATAGACCAGAAATCTAGACTCGTCAGTGAAGATCACGTGATTCCAGTGTCCTGGCTGCCATTGACGGTGCTCTCTGGCCCACTGCAATCGGTGCTGGTGGTGTTGTCTGGTCAGCCGTGGCTTTCTCAGGGGACGCCTGGCATGATAGCCTGCTTGAACCAGTCGTTGGTTGACTAGCCTTCTGGATACAGGCACATTTGTCAGTTGCTGCCACTCAGCCCTAAGCCGATTAGCTGACTTGGTACGGCCATCGCGGACTAACCGGTGCAGCTGGCGATCATCCCTCCTTGTGGTTCTGCGGGGACGTCCTGGCCTCGGTATTGGAGTAGGGACACCCCTCTGAGCATTTCGTTTCAGGATCTTTGACACCTGACCTTGAGTGATGCCATACTGCTGAGCAATAGCACGCTGTTTCATGCCTGTAATTTCGTAAAGCCACCACTCCATGACAAACAGCATTGTCGAGTTGACGGACCATCTCCAGAGGAAGCGGCAATAACTTTTGGAGACGTGCAGCAGTTGTTTTCCACTAATACAGAACGCAACAACCCTTGTATACCCGATTGTGAAGCTAATCGTCAAATATACCTGTCCGTACATTTTGCCACGCCACCTGTGATATAATCCTGTTGTTGAATTCTTGCTGCGACAGACAATCAGTGACATGGTTCTTTTAACAAATAAATCACCAAAGTGTAAAAGAAACTCACCAGATTGATATACTGAGTTAAGAAAGTAAACCCAAGTCAAGAAAAAAAAATTATTCCATATTAAATGCCAAGTCTGTATATGAAGTTTCAGATTTTCACATTTTTCAGATTTTTCGATTTTGATTCAACCAATTATGGCTGGAATACCACTTCACTGATGATGTAATCGTTATCACACTTTCTATTCTATTAAATATATAGTGTGACAACGGGGGAGTTGAATACATACACCACATGACCAAAAGTATGTGGACACCCGAACATTGAACATCTCATTCCAAAATCATGGACATTACTATGGAGCTATGTCCCCCCATTTGCTGCTACAACAGCCTCCACTCTTCTGGAAAGGCTTTCCACTAGATGTTGGAACATTGCTGCGGGGATTTGCTTCCATTCAGCCACAAGAGCATTCGTAAGGTCGGGCACTGATGTTGGGTGATTGGGCCTGGCTCACAGTCGGCGTTCCAATTCATCCCAAAGGTGTTTGATGGGGTTGAGGTCAGGGTCAGTCAAGTTCTTCCACACTGATCTCGACAAAATATTTCTGTATGGACTTCGCTTTGTGCACAGGGCCATTGTCATGCTGAAACAGGAAAAGGTCTTCCCCAAACTGTTGTCACAAAGTTGGAGGCACACAATCGTCTAGACTCTAGAATGTCATTGTATGCTGTAGCATTAAGATTTCCCTTCACTGGAACTAAGGGGCCAAGCCCAAACCATGAAAAACAGCCCCAGACCATTATTCTGCCACCACAAAACTTTACAGTTGGCACTATGCATTCGGGCAGGTAGCGTTCTCCTGGCATCCGCCAAAACCAGATTAGTCCATCGGACTGCCAGATGGTGAAGTGTGATTCATCACTCCAGAGAACGTGTTTCCACTGCTCCAGAGTCCAATGTCGGCTAGCTTTACACCACTCCAGCTGAAGCTTGGCATTGTGCATGGTGAACATAGGCTTGTGTGCGGCTGCTCAGCCATGGAAACCCATTTCATGAAGCTCCCGACGAACAGTTGTTGTGCTGATGTTGCGTCCAGAGGCAGTTTGGACCTCAGTAGTGAGTGTTGCAATCGAGGACAGACAATTTTTACGCGCTACGTGCTTCAGCACTCGGCGGTCCTGTTCTGTGAGCTTGTGTGGCCTACCACTTTGAGGCTGAGCTCTTGTTGCACCTAGACGTTTCCACTTCACAATAACAGCACTTACAGTTCACCGGGGGAGCTCTAGCAGGGCAGAACTTTGATGAACTGACTTGTTGAAAAGGTGGCATCCTATGACGGTGCCACGTTGAAAGTCACTGAGATCTTCAGCATGGGCCATTCTACTGCCAATGTTTGTCTATGGAGATTGCATGACGGTGTGCTTGATTATATATACCTGTCAGCAATGGGTGTGGCTGAAACAGCCGAATCCACTAATTAGAAGGGGTGTCCACATACTTTTGGTCATGTAGTGTATGTCCATATTTTTAATTGAGTGGTTTTTGATCCAATTTTGGCAATCCAAAATTTTTATCCAATTTGCCTGCCATACCATGTGACCTATGACGTCAGAGTTATCAATAAAATATTCTCCATGGGGAGTCCCTCCTATGTTTAAAGTGTCGCATGGCTCAGATAAGTGGATGCAAAGAAAAGCATTTTTAAAGCAAAAATAGACAGTGGCCTGCAAAACTATTCACCGCCCCTCCCCCCCCCCCCCCACACCCCACCAATGTTTTCACATTTTGATGCCACCTGAGCTTATTTCATGATGCTTTCAAATCAAACTTAACATATGTAGAGTCTTCATAAACTACTCCAAAGTGATAAAGCTAAAAATTTCATATAAAATGTGATTACGTTAGCTCACGGCAGAGAGTAGAGTCATCAGCAAAGAGTTAAAGAGGATTTACCAGAGTCAGTGAGAACATTGGTGAAGATTAGGCATAGGATGGGGCTGAGAACACTGCCTTGGGGTACTCCAGCCTTGACAGGAAGAGGAGAAGAAAGGCTTCTGTTGAATCACACGTTGGCTACGATAGTGTAGAAATTCAGTAATCCAAGAGTGGAATTGGCCTTTGATTCCACAGGCAGACAGTTTTGAGAGCATGGCAGGATGCAAGACTGTATCAACAGGACAAGACATGTACAAAGATGCGGCCTTGATCTCATGACTGATAATGAGGGTCTCCATCCATTGTTGGGAAAGTAAATGCAGCATATCCAAGATAGAGTGACCAGGTCTGAGTCCAAATTGATGACCTAAGATGAGGCTGTTGGAGAAAAGGAATGATTTATGTCAACTGAGATGATGG
Organism: Myxine glutinosa; assembly: GCF_964187855.1. Taxonomy (NCBI): domain Eukaryota; kingdom Metazoa; phylum Chordata; class Myxini; order Myxiniformes; family Myxinidae; genus Myxine; species Myxine glutinosa. The sequence continues at coordinate 103,465,290 of NC_136272.1, forward strand.
ATTCAGTGACCTTGCTGATGATTGGAAGTAAACCAATTGTTCTGTAGTTGAGGGGATCAGTTTTTGGACCTTTTTATTATGTAATGCTGTGATGTTGGCTGACATCTAAGCACATGGAAGGTGACCTCAGGTAAATGATAGGGTGAAAAGGGCAGATAGGGAAAGTGCAAGAGCAGCAGAGCAGATTTATAGGACACACAAGCTGATGTCTTCCAGTCCAGTTGCATAGTCAGAGTCGAGGGTTGCTAGAAACCTTTCCACCTTCTCAGGTGCAAAATACAGAATTCAGCAGCATTTAGGGTACGGTCCGACTGGGAAGGGTGGGTACAGAGAGAGGGAGAGAGAGAGAGAGAAAGGGGAGGGGGATGAAAGATTTTGAAGCAAATACAGAATAGAAGCATTCGCCTTCTCATGGGCAGAGTTGGTTGTGGTGCCATTTGAAATGCGAGAAGGGATGGAGGAGGGGTACTTCAGGAGCAAAATATTTGTTTGACGAGGTTACAAAATAAGTGTAATGGGTTACATCTGTATATAATCAGTGGCTTAACTTTAAATTAAGCTCCCCCACTTATCTAAGGAGTTTTAAGGTACAAGTCACTTGTTTAACCAACAAGGCAAACATGAAGACCAAGAAGCTTGCAAAAGAAGTCAGACATAAAGTGGTGGAGAAGCACCGTTCAGGAGAGGGTTATAAGAATATTTAAAAGTCACTCATTATCCCTTTGAGTACGGTGAAATCCATCATTAAGAAGTGGAAGACGCATCATAACACCAAGACTCTACCGATTCTAAGCAGCCGGGCAAGCAGGAAACTGGTTCAGGATGTCACTGGAAATCCAACAATGACTTTGAAAGATCTGCAAGGCTCTATGTCCAATATCGGGTCAGTGTTCATCAATCAACATATCCCGTTCCCTTCACAGAGCTGGCTTCTATGGACAGCTGGAAAGAAAGAAGCAATTACTGAAAAAGACATCTAAAAACCCATATGGGGTTTGTGAAAAGGTTTTGAAATGATACTGCAGGCATGTGGAGAAATGTTTTGTGGTCAGAGGAGACAAAAATTGAACTTTTGGGTTTACATTCAAAGCATTACATCTGGTGCAAGCCTACCACTGTACATCACCCAGTCAACACTATCCTTACTGTCAAGGATGATGGTGGCAGCATCATGTTAAGGGGCTGCTTTTCATCAGCAGGGACTGGAAAGCTTGTCAGGATAAAAGGGACAATGGATGGTGCAAAGTACAGGAGAATCCGTGATGAAAAACTGCTTGAGTCTGCCATGAATATGAAACTGGGTAGGAGATTAACATTTCAGCAGGACAATGATCCGAAGCACAAAGTTAAAGCCACATTCTTGTCGCTGAAAAATAAGAAAAATAAATGTTTTTGAGTGGTCCAGTCAAAGTCCTGACTTTAACCCAATTGAACATTTATAGCAAGACTTGAAGATTGCAGTCCATCGCCGATCCCCATCAAACTTGGCAGAACTAGAGCAATTTTCACGTGAAGAATGGGCAAAGATTTCACCATGTTACCTTGCAAAGCTGGTAGAGACCTACCAAAAAGACTCATCACAGTCATTGCTGCAAAAGGTGCTTCCACCGAGTGCTTAGGTTACATGTCAGGAATACCATGCTTTTGCAGGTATTCCTAACATGTAACCATCTTCAACTATAACATCCCTTCAGTTAGGAATAAAAGACTTCATTTGGAAGAATTGTTTCTACATAATTCGTAATTCATCTAAATGTGGCATTATTAGTAGGGGGTGAATACTTGTGCAGGCCACTGCAGATGTAGACAGATGTGTACACACACACACACACACACACACACACACACACACACACACACACACACACACACACACACACACACACACACACACACACACACACACACACACACACACACACACACAAATCTACAGTGTGGCTAGGGAAATATCTTCACAAACATATGCAATGTCAAATTAAAAATTTCAATTTGGCATAATCTGCACTACTGACTGATCAACATTTTTTATCTTGTATGAAGTCAATGCTCATGGAAGAGCAAAATGACTCAATTACGCCCAGATCTTAACACCACACAAGACCTGAATGTATTCAACTCGTTTACATTTGGACTGTGCAGATGATGCTCAGATGTAATTTGCAAATACTGGAAGCATATATTCTTACCTTGCTGGTTTTTTTTCAGATTAATTTTTGACTTTTATTTACACTTCAAGAGATTTAAATGCATGGATAACTAGAGCAATGTGACTGTCGCCAATATGCCTCCGCATAGTCCCAACAACGGGTAGATGCCCTCGTTCACTGTCCTAAAAATAAACAACTTTGATTTAAATCCCTTCAGCTGTTTTCAATTACCACATTTTCACCAGTCATGACAGGTTTCACATCGATCGGTGAAGCAGTTTCAGAGAAGGGATTTTTTTTTTGTAATATTGGCTTTCAAGCTAATATGGCTGCCACACCACATGGCATATGACCTTTAAAAATGTACACTCTGCATATGCATGGGTAGGGGAGATCACATTTGTGAAGTTTCGTGTTTATTGGATAAGGTAGGTTTTTCTATCCAAGATGGCTGCCAAACCATGTGACCTACGGCATCATCATTTTCAAACTATATGCAATAATGGTGCTAGATGATATTTGTGAAAATTTGCATCGATAGGGTAAGCGGTTTCAGAGATATAATTATTTAATATTTTCCTTCAATCCAATATGGCGCCACACTATGTGACCGCAATGATTGCACCGCGATGATTGCACCGCAATGAGCATGGAGAAAAGAAAGAAAACCAGAGAATTGTCTGAGGAGGTCAGACACAAGATTGTAGCCAAGCATGGACAATCTAAAGGCCACAAGTCCATCTCCAGAGACCTTGATGTTCCTGTGTCCACTGTTTTTTTTTTGTATACTGAATCGAGGCTCGTGAAAGAACTAACATTTATTTCACAAACAAATCAACCAGACAAACAAGATATATAAAAAGAGGGAGCGGAAGACAAGATGGGGAGAGAAGGGGAAGCACACAAACATAACATTTGAGGGCAGGGAGATGTGTGGGAGGGAGAGGGCTTGGGAGGAGGAGGCATGGGAAGGGGTGAAATTTGGGGTGTGGATTGGGGGTGAAATTAGCGGGGGTAGAAAAGATCAAGGTTTTGGATGGGGGAAGATAAGAGATGGTGGTGAACAGCTGTTTTAAAGACCTGGAGGGTGGAGTGGGATTGAAGAGAGTGAGGGAGTTTGTTCCAGAGGCGGGAGAAAAGAGGAATGATGGAGTGAAGGTGAGCAGAGAGTCTTGATTTTGGCAGTTTAACCATAAGAGGGTTGCAGGCAGATCTTGTGCGACCTGTAGGAATATTTGGGGGACAGAGCCCAGAGAGAGCTGGGGGGGGGGGGGGGGGGAAAGGCCAGAGAGGAGTCGGTAGAAGACGGAAAGACCACCAACCTGCCTGCGGTGAGTGAGTGAAAGGCCCTTGGAGTTAGCTTCATCGCGGGAGATTCCAATGATTCTGAAAGCTTTGGTTTCAACAGCGTGAAGACGAGCTAGGTGTGAGGCAGGAGCACCAGCCCAGAGGGGAGAGCAGTATTCCATTAAGCTGCAGATGAAAGCCTTGTATGTGGTGAGGAGCTCAGGTGTGCCAAGGAAGGACTTCGCACGACGGAGGATGCCCAGTCGGCGACTGGCTTTGGAGGCCAGATTTGAAATGTGGTTTTCCCAGGAAAGATCATGGCAGATAGTGAGACCCAAAAGCTTGGTCTGTTACGCAATGTTATCAGGAAGTTTAAGGGCCCATCGCACTGTAGCCAACCTCCCTGGACGTGGCCGCAATAGAAGACTTGATCGAAGGTTGCAGCGAAGGATTGTTCGAATGGGGGAGAAAACACCTCAATCAAGTGCCAAACAGATTCAAGCTGACCTTCAGACACAAGGTACGACAGTTTCAACTCACACCATCCCTCGCCAACTCAATGAAAGGGGGTTATATGGTAGGAGACCCAGGAGGACCCCGCTGCTGAGAGAGAGACATGAAAAAGCCCCACTGGAGTTTCCCAAAACACACGTGAACAAGCCAAAATCCTTCTGGGAGAATGTCCTGTGGATAGATGAGACCAAATTAGAGCTTTTTGGTAAAGCACATAATCTCTATGTTTACAGAAAACAAAATGAAGCCTTCAAAGAAAAGAACACCTTCCCTACAGTCGAACATGGAGGAAGTTCAGTGATGTTTTATGGTTGCTGTGCAGCCTCTGGCACTGGGTGCCTTGAATGTGTGCATTGTATCATGAAATCAGGAGATTACCAAGGCATTTTGGAGCACAATGTTCAAGCCAGTGTCAGAAAGGTAGGTCTGCGTCGAAGGTCATGGGTCTTGCAGCAGGACAATGACCCAAACACACTTCAAAAAGCACCCAGGAATGGTTCAAGAAAAAAAACGCAGGACTGTTCTGAAGTGGCCGGCAATGAGTCCAGATCTAAATCCCATTGAACACCTGTGGGAAAATCTGAAAACAGCAGTTGGGTGATGGAACCCTTCAAATCTGGGAGAACCGGAGCAGTTTTCACAAGAAGAGTGGGTGAAACTGCCAGCAGACAGGTGAAGGAAGCTCATACATGGCTAGAGGAAGTGCTTGACTGCAGTTATTTTGTCCAAAGGCTGTGATATCAAATATTAAGTCTAGGGTGTCAATAATTTTGTCAATGCCATTTGTTTTTATTTTCTCATTTAAAAGGTTATATTAAGTTCTGAAACCAAAACAAAGGTTCTGTAATATTAACAGTGAAATTAAGAATTGGGGAGACAAATACTTTTGTCAATTTCAACTTGTTTAGAGAAAATTGTGAGTTGTTTGAAAAAAGTGCAAGGGTGCCAATATTTATGGCCACGACTGTATATCTCCTTCATTCTAAATATGGACAAAATATGCCTCCTTCAATCTAGATTTTAAAATGTGTCCCTCAATCTAAATATGAACATTATATGTGTCCTTCATTCTAAATATGGACAAATATGTCTCCTTCAATCTAAATATGGACATAATATGACTCCTTCAATCTAAATATGGACATAATATGCCCCCTTCAATTTATATATGGACATAATATGACTCCTTCAATCCATATTACAAATACATTCCTGCTTCAGTCTAAATATGGACATAATAAATATCTCCTTAAATACAGATTTTAAAATCCCTCCTTCAATCAAGATTTTTCAAATGTCTCCTTAAATCCAGACAAAAATACTTGCCTTCAAGGGCCCACTCGAAGGTGGCTTAATGATGACTATCAATTTTCTTACAACTGCGCCTCTCTGATGTGGATACAGACAATACCAAAATGTCAATATCTGCCGTCACATAAGAGATGTGGAATGACTGAATTGAAGGTTTTGTGCGGTGTAGAATGTAAAGTGTGAAACAATAAACAGACCGAAGGTCGTGTTCCAGGTGCATAGGTATGGACCGTGCGCGTTTGGCCGAAGACTGTGAAAGGAGGCGGGCAAGCTATCACGGTCCTGCCCTCATTGTCACCTCTCCATTGTACCGCCGCACCACCACCTGGCCTGATCACCCCATCAATGTAGGAGTGGGGGGTGAACTTCACTCCACCCTGCATAATGAGAACGGCTTGGATAACCCAGCGTATGAGGAAAGCGCCGATGAAGAGGGTAAACCAATCTTTTTTTTTTTAAATCCTTCAACTTATGGTGGCCAAGAAATAACATTGTGTTGATGTTTGGAGGTCATATGGTCGGTTCTCGGAAGAAACCATTACGAGTCAATCAAGCATTACATCAAGTTAATGAACCAAAAAGCTCTTCCTGGAAGGAGGAAAGAGTAAAACTATTAAAAGCACCTCATAACTGCTGCTGACATTTGACTTCTAAGCTATTCAAAAAGAAAGTTTTTTAGGAAAATTTACGACCAGGTCTTACCACAAACACTGCTGGGAAGGGGCTGGCATCTCAGTATCCTCTGAGTGCCAGCATGGAATTCTGAGACAAAACATCATTCTCAGAAAACAAATTCTGGATAATGACAGAAGGATGTTTTGGCATACATATTAATCTCCTGCTACTTCGTTGGAATCACATCAGTTATGACATTTTCATGACACCCTCAATACCTATTACAAAGTACAATTTCAGGATTCTTAGACCACTAAACTCGGTCTCAGGGGGAATGCACCCAAACATGGATCATCTTCATTCTGTTGACCCATCAAACATGAAGGATTTGGTGCTATCCAACTGTATTATGGGTATGAAGCCAAGCCTTGCACGTTAATCCCTTTTGTCAACTGGAATGGGCAAAAAATCCACACTCATATGGATTAAATGTCCCTCAACACCTTCCCCCTTTTACAGGGCACGAACATCCCTTGTCCCGTGCAAAGCATCCCATCCCGAGACCTTTGAGCTATCTGCGTCACACAAACAGCAACGGCTCAACAGGGCGTGAAGACCAGCCCGACGATGGTACGTGCAAGCTGGCAAATGTCAGACAGCAGGCTATGAATTTAGTTTGCTTCTCCTTTGATACCTCAAAAATGGTTGCATTTCTGAAACTACAACAGAAGAGTTTGGAGGTTGTAAAACTTCATTAATTTCAGTGCTTGGTTGTCCCCGAGCAATAAAAAGTACAATGAAGCACTAGTGTTTGAATACTGATGCAACTGAGAATCATCTGATTTTTCTCTGTTAATCTAACTTATTCACATGTTATCTGCATTTTTTAGCTTTATCACATTGGAGTAGATTGCGAAGACTCTATGTATTAAGTTTGATTTGAAAGCACCATGAAATAAGCTCAGGTGGCATCAAAATGTGAAAACTTTGCGGGAGGTGGGGGGGGGGGGGGGGGGTAAATACTTTTGCAGGACACTGTACATTAGAGTCCAGTCCTGAAGAGAGATGGCTGCCAATCTTATTGAGTGAAATGCCAGACTTGACAGCATTGAGGCAGCTCTCTGAGAATAGCCAGATATGTTGACTCTCACGTAAAACTGGCTTCCCACCTAAAGAAAAGTTGAAAGATGGCAAAAAGCTCCACCAGGAATGATCCCAATATCAAATGTGGAGTTTAATTTTTTTTCCCCGTTTTGACCCCTGTGATTCTAAGTCCCCACCCCCTGGAGAATGAACTGGGGTCAAATCCAAAAATCGTTACATATTTCATGTGTCCCTCAATGTTGATTGCATATACAAAGTTTCTCTCAGATATGTTGACTGATATGTTTAAAGTTTCATTTTAAAATGTTTAAAAATGTGCTCGTAATTGCATTCTTCGTGATTTGACCTTTTGACCCCGCCCAAGGGGAATGTTCCAGGTGCATAGGTATGGACACTGCTCTTGCACCCTCTTGCCATGTAGTGATCATAACCACCAAGTTTGGTAAAGTTATGCCCAACCGTTTAGGAGAGAGCGTGATGGACAGACGGACACAGACAGATGGAGTCGATTACAATATCTCCTCGTTTTTTTTTTTTTTTTTTTTTTCAAACAGCGTTGGGATAAATATGAATGCATATCTTCAATATTATAACAAATTCATGTTCGAAATCGTGACTTCAGAAAGCTTGGCATCGATTCAAGTGGACTCGTACTTTTGTACCCCATTGTATATCTCATCCACTGTTATTCATATATAGTTATGTGTGTGGGGGTGTGGGTGGAGGGGGTGGGGGGTGGGAGTAGAGATTTCCTTTGAACAGACAGAACTGTATAGAGTAGTATGGCCCGTGTACGAGTAGTTAACCAATCTTGATGTAATAAGCAGGGACATGTAGCTTAATAATTGCTTGGCTAAGTTTCCATTCCTGAAATTAGTTTGTTTCCATTCATGAAATTCCTAGTAGTGTCCACTTGTTTTTTTAACGTGTACCCCTCCTTCCCCCTCGTCCACCCTGGCCTCTCCCTTGCACAGATTTCTCGATGTCCTTGTTCTCTTGTATGCTTGTTGTGCTTGTATGCTTCCCTCTGTCTCCCACTCTCCCCCTCTTGTCTCTCGCTCCCTTTATTATGTGTTTTATGTGTCTATGTTTTTTGCATTTAATGTGTTAGCTCATACACAAGCCTCGACTTTGTATTAAAAAATGAAAAAATAAACGTGAACCTTATGTTGCGTGGTGCGTTGTGATAGAAAACGGTGATGCGTTGTGATAGATAGCGAGGATTTAAAGTGAAGGATACATGTGTAAAACCTTTTGAAAAAAAAAAAAAGGGAGAGGAGCTTGTATCATGTGGTTTTGGTGTGCTTGGGGTCGCACTGAGTTCTGAGAGGATTGAGGATAATTGGCAGAATATCAGGGAGAGTCTGAGGAGAGCTTTGGAGGGAGGAAATGTGTTCTGGGAGGAAACATCAACTTGTTCGTCTGCCTGCCTGCTTGGTTCATGCTGCCTGTTCTTCATCCTGCTTGTCTCATCATCTCATCACCTCCTAGTCCCACCTGTTCGTGGCTGCTCAGCACCCCCATCCTACTCCGTTACCACCAGAGAGAGAGATAAGCCACACAGTTTTTGTTCCCTTTCCCTGTCTGTGTTTCAGTCTGGAGTGAGGCACCTTTAGATTTATTTTACCTCACTGTCGACAATCATGTTTGTCCATTACTTGTTACATGTTTCCCCATTTTTCTCTTTCCCAAAACCGCAATCGTATTCCTTCATCGGATTCAATCTTCCCCAATCATGTGTTGTTGGTTCGGCAAATAAACCCGCTGGCTTTTAAAATAAATAAGGTTCTCGTGTCTCTCCTTGGGTCTCACGCATGTGTATTCTGCCATAATTCAGAACGTCTTCACAGGAGTTAAAACCGTTCAGTACATCGTGGGATGTTAACCTTCTGCGGCAAAGTGCTCGACGTTCGTAGAGCCGTTGATGCTACGATATATATAAACATACATATATATATAAAATGTACACATAACTATGATGTCTATCCGTGCGTTTGTCTGTCTCCCGTTCACGGCGGCCATTTCTCGTGCTGCATTTGAAAAGCTGCGCTCACAGGAAAACGTCAGCATTTGCTTTTTACGGTGTAGCCCATAGGGCAAAGCCGTCGAGAACAGTGTTTGTCCATCTGTAATGATTTCAATTACAAAACTCCTTCAAGATAATGAGTTTTATTGAAATCGATCTTCCACGTCATCTACAAAACATAATCACAATATTAGCAGGAAATCATATAAAACCCTATAAAAAGCAAGCCATATAAAGATGTGTCATTTTAAACCTACCAGCTCGGATTCGTCAAGAAAGTCAGACAGCTCCCTCACACGCTCAGGCCAATCCTCTTATAGCACATTGCTTATCTCACCGCCAGAGAGGGAGCTGCAACGGGTCTTAACCGTTATTCTTCATTACATTCTCCCACCAATTAAAATTTCCACGAAGCACGCATGAACATAATCCATACTACGGCATATAATCCCACAGATAACATCGTTCATCAGCAAAGAACAGACAATCTACCACCCCAAATGAACCGGCTTCCGACTCTGTCTTCCGGCTCGGGTACGATAGCTGACAGAACTGATCTCAGAATCGACCACATTGGGCACTGCCGAACTAGGGGAATCTTCTTCAGGGCCGGGCCCCAGCGGCTCCGCACGAATCGGGACACCATCATGCAGCGGGGGCCTAGGCGAAGAAGAATCCGCTACTGGACCAAGAGGAGACAGCGCAGGTGTGTTAAGCGGTTCCTGCCCGGCTACATGCTCCTCTCATACCAGGACATGGATCCTCGCCACAAGGAGCTAAATGCCAAACCGATACGGTTGCCGTGCGTCCATCCGCCATCCGAATATGGGCATATTCCGGAATTGCCTCCAGCACGTGTACCGGATCGACTAGCGGTTCATATTTACGATTGCGGACCATCCGTCTCAAAAAAGTGGGTCCGGGTTCGGATAGCCAACCTGGCATGGATTGTCCACTCAAACTACGCCTTTGATAATGAAACATTCGATTGTGGGGAGTTTCATTTGTAGTAGTACATAGGAGAGTACGTATAGCATGTAAGGCCTCGAGTAACACTGAACCCCATTGATGAGGGTTCAAGCCCCGTGTTCTCAAAGCCATTTCCACGGCCTTCCGGACAATACCATTAAATCGTGTCTGTGCGAACTTGTCCGTTCCCCTGCGGATGCTACGGAGTAGTCCGGCTGGCGGTGATGCCTCGCTCTAGGAGGAAGGTCTTTACCTCCTGAGACATGAACGCAGCCCCCCTGTCAGAATGCATGAGAGCCGGATATCCGAATAGTAGAAACAGCTGACGCAGGCACCGGATGACAGTAGTGGATGACATGTCAGGGTATGGGAACGCAAATGGAAATCGCGAGTACTCGTCTACAACCGTGAACATGTAGCGATGCGGGCCCGGCAAAGGTAGAGGTCCCTTAAAATCGATACCCAGTCTCTCCCATGGACGGCCGGCTTGAATCAAAGTCCCCAACGGTGGCTTACGGTATAGAAACGAGGCTTCACTTCAGCGCACACCGAACATGAACGGCACAGGCGTCAGACATCATCTACCGAGAAAGGCAGGTTACGACAATGAACAAAATGCGAGACGAGTTACCCCCGGAAGACAGAGATTCGTGGATAACCCGCAGATCGTCGGATGTCATGCCCGCACAGACAGGTATAGACAGGGCATCGGCTGCCTGGTTATCGCGTCCTGGGTAATGGGTTGTGTCAAAGCAATACTCTGCCAATTATATCCGCCATCTCGATATCCTTTCAATTCTTAATGTGTTGTGCATGCCGATTGTCGTACGTAAAGGCCACAGACTGCTGATCGGTCACGAGTTGAAACTTTTTGCCAAAAGGAAAGTGACGCCATCGCCTGATCGATTCCATGATCGCAAACGCTTTCTTTTCGATAGCAGAGTGTTTACGTTCACTGTCACTCAAGGTTCGTGAAAAGAATGCCACCGGCTCCCCCCCTTCCCCCCCGGGTAAGTGTCGCAGCGATGCGCAATCGGAGGCGTCTGTTTCGACTAGGAAGGGTATTGTCTCGTCAATGGAGGTCACACAGGCTCCTGCTATATTTTCTTTTAGCTGCTGGAATGCGGCCTTGGCACCCATTGTTAGAGAGAACGTCTTGCAATCTACAAGAGGACGAATCTTCTCCGAGTAGCCTTGGCCCCACCGAGAATAATGGGCAAATAGCCCTAAGGCATGACACAGAGATGCACGATCACACAGAGCCACCACGTCGAGCAAAGGGTGCAGTCTCTCGGCATCTGGTTTTATCGCACCTCCGGTCACTGTGTACCCGAGAATATCTATCGTCTGGGCTGAATATTTACATTTATCCTCGTTGAAAGTCAAATGGTACTGTTGCGCGACCCACAGGAATCTGTGCAAGTTGGCATCATCGTCTTCTTGATTGTGGCCGCTGTTGTAGAAATGGGTGAACTTCTTATAAAGAGATTTTCTCAAGATGAGAATCAAGAAGACGTCACCACAGTTCCACTGAGATTTATTCAATCATCGAGAGAAGAACCAACACTATACGAACATAATACATGAAAATATACGCACAAACACAGAACCGACGCATTGTCCATTCGAAGGAGTTCTCTCTTCTAGCTTGGCACGATGTTCGTTATATAAGCCCCGTCTCCGTTAATCTTATAAGCCAGAGGTCTAAGGTCACCACGAAATTGCCCAAGACGCCGTCATCCCCAGCCTCCCCGGAGCCATTCTGACATCCGGTCTTCATCATGCAGCTTGACTCTGGATGTCTATCCCATAGGGCCGGAGAGGCGGCCATTGTTCCAACCGATAAAGGTCAATTCTTTCTGACTTATTCCATCTGAAATGATTAACTCTTATCCACAGTCCGAGCTAAGTCAACATTCTGCGCTTGGGCTTCCCATTTAAGGGCAAAAGCTATTTACAGATGGTGCCTATCGTCCTGGTCCCATTTCCACTGCTTTGCTCAGACTGCGAGCTTTGAAAGCACATTCTGGTTTTTAAATACTAATTTAACAGTGGGCAATAACTTGCCTCTCTATATCCTTATTATTCCACACCGCAAACCGTCACATTGTCAACGTACATAAAAATGTCGTTCAATTGCTCTTTCGCAATAATGTCAATGATGGTGCGCTGAAAACAAGTTACCCTGTTTGTTACGTTGAAAGGGATGCGACGAAATTGATAGAGCCTTTGGCCAGATTCGAACCCAGTGTAGGGCCTGTCAGACTCACGTATCGGTATCTGATGGTATGAATGAATGAATGAATGATCGTTTTAAGGCCATTTTCCCCGCTAGAGCGGGGGTTAGCCTTGCGGGCCCCATGACAATCATGGTTCGCTGTTTGAGGCAATGTTTTTATGGCCGGATGCCCTTCCTGACGCCAACCCTTGGTCACGCTCTTACGATGTGCAGGGATATGGTGTACCTATTCTAAATCCGGGTACACACCGTGATCATTCATCCCAGCAAGCTGGTACTCAATTTGCCGACCTTGGAAGGATGACAGGCTGAGTCAACCCCCCTGGCATTAATTCAGCGATCGACAGGGATTCGAACCCAGGATCCTAAGCCGGCACCCTAACCGCTAAGCCAACACCAGGGTATCTGATGGTATGCACTTCTTAATCCAAAGTGCTGAATACGCGGTACTTAGCCACATCATGTACCATATTGTTGCGGATCTGCCGCCGGCCTTCTCCCCTTACCAAGGGGGGATTAGTCCCCTTGTCTTTGACTGACCTGGCGCGACCCGGGACCTATTACGTCCCTTCCGGACAGCGCGAAATAGGGTTTCAGGACCAAATTCGCTGTTACCTAAGTACTCGCGCTGCCCTGGAAGCGAGGAAAGGAACAAGCCCCGCACGAACCACGTGTGTAGGTGAGACGCCAAGCGGTTGCGTACACGTGATTCGCGCTATTATCCCTTACGAGACCCGATTGGAGCGATCGTATTCGTACCACGCTTAGTCAATGGCGAAATCACAGACGATCGAATTGGAAGGAAGAACAGAATTTATTTACACGATACAATGGTAGAGAAAATGGGGACACAGAGTAGCCTTATACAGTCTTATACTTAATACCCAAGGACACGGGCCCGTCTCACACACACACTCACACGGGGATTGCAGATGGCAGGACGATGTTCACCAGCACGTCCAGGGATGACTTCCATGCAGCTCTCTCTCTCTCCGGTCCCCAGCACGTCCCGTGTAGATGGAAGGAGGAGAAGGCAGGAGCTCGCCGCGTGTTGTCTGATCGGAGCGGGTTATCATGGGGCGAAATGGTGGGGAGCGGACTTTGGCGTGACTGGCGGTTATTCACTTGCGGCTATGGCCGCGCTTACTCGCGTGGGTGAAAAGCGCAATATCCGTTACCGGCGCGTCTGGCTGCGCCCCCGTACTTTGTACAGTTCAACGCCTCTTTTTTTCTCTCTCTCTCCCTCTGCGCAAATCCTCAAACAACGCGCGTATCCCCAACAAGTCCTTTGCAACGCTCTCCACTTGCGAGTCCTAATCCTTTCGCCACCGCCGTTCAAGTCCTGCTGATAAGTCCTATCGCGCCACTGGTGCAAGTCAAGTCCTTCTGAGGGCTTTGCGCAGCGAGTTATATAGGCACGCCCCGCGAACCTTCTCGAACTCACCAGACGCGCTTCACCACGCCCTCTCACGCCATGCCGCTGGAGCTCTGATTGGCTGGTGGCTCTTACCGTCATTGCCTCTGCCGCTCCCGATCTCAACGCCGCTCACCCCGACCCCGTGCTCCTCCTTCTCAGGCCTACCTCGTGTTACTCGACTAGTGGTCAGCCGAATGGGGCGTGGGATCAATGATGCCCATATAGGTAGAATTGCACCCATCCCATATTACTCCCATAGAGGTAGAATTGGAGGTGGGACGCAAAATGAATGGAAGACCTATTCTCATGTCTTTACACAACGCAGGCACTAAGAGGGGAAATGGCCTATTCTTACACATACTAAGACATAACTATACTACAAATGGGCCTTTATGTTGCTTGTGTGACTAACTATGGGGGGCAACCCTTTAACCTTTAATGACCTCAATGTGCCAATCTCAAAACCGCAGCACTGCCCCCCTCCCTTGCCAGACTCGTCCCCGAGTCGAACCCACACACGTGAAACGACCGGTTTTGAGAAAGGTTTGGGACTAGTTTTTAAATTATGTGTGACACTTAGATGTGGTTCTCCTCTAACATTTAATCTAACTCCCTGTATGTGACAGTTTTACAACACTAGATATGTCCCACCTACTGCGTTGTGTAACTAACTCTAACCGACTCACACCCACAGCTAACCGAATTGCGGAATTGTTTTGAAACTAAACATAAAGCCGGTGGGTAGCATCTTATTTTCAACACTAAACCTAATTATTTACATTTCTATAACCCAGGACCTGTTCTTTTTGTGGAGAGAAGTTTGGAGGGGAGAAAACACAGCAATGCACCAATGCACCAATACACATTTCACAAAAAGTTCACCTTTCAAATGTCATATTTGCTGCTTGGCTGCATCTTCTTGCTTCCTGCTTCATCTTCGGTGTGCAATAAAAAAAACAACTTGAAGGTCTTCTTTCCTGGCACACCAGAATACAATGTACAAACCGTGTCCATTTTTATTGCCAGCAGGGCCAATCTCATGTGGTCCGACTGCGTGACATCGACGCCACTTAAAACCAGTGGTCTGCAGGTGCAAGGTAAGTTTGCAGCAAATGACTGCTCAGCAAAAAGGCAAGGCCACAGAACGTGTGGTCCATAAGGTGTATTGTTGTGCAGCAAAATGCAGCAGGGGTGCCGCACAGGTGTAGCCAGTTGCAGCTGCACAGTTCATTGTTCCTGCACACTTCCCCTCCAAAATGGGTCCATGGGTGGGGAGGAGAGACAAAGCACAGTTAGCAAAGGAAAGGACGCAAAGGTACACATCAATAGGAGGCAATGCAACATGGTGGGCGCGGGAGAGCGAGCAGAGCAAGCTCGTCCCTAACCGTTCATACCCCCCCCCCAAGTCAGCCTACACTACCCTTGCCCTTCCCTGTATTTACAATTTACAAATCCGTCTCCACGTCTTGTCTCCCATATCCTCCTCTAAACCAAATTCGTCTTCCAATCCCTCCCAAGAAGGAAGAGATGGAATTACACACAATGTCACACTTCCACGTCATGATGCGTCTCACTTATTCAACAGTTTAGAAAACCTGGTGTGGAGTTCCGTCTCCCTTGGTGAGTGGATGTGGATGGTGCGAAGAGATTCCTCATCCTAACTATACTCTAATAACATTAACTCAGTTACACGACCCGGGGTCTTGCCCTGCCAATTCAGTTGGCCATCGTTACACTATGTGGTTCTAAAAACCAATTCCCATTGACCCACCCTGTGGTGCCCTCTGAATTTGGGTCTCACTCCCCAATTTTTCTTCCTGTGCCTTTGCACAATTTAGGGGCTGGGTCATGTGGCCCACTAGCAGGTCCAACTACCTGCGCACCTCCGCCACTGAAGTCGCCACCCGAGCTTACCTTGCTCCTTGCGACTACCCTAAATCGGGGAAGGCCCCTCCTGGCTCTCTCACCCTCTGATGCCCCTCTGGCATTGGGCTACCCGGGTCCTTCTCCTGGATCCTCGGGCCCCACTGAACACTACTCTGACTGGCTCCCAGAGCCTACCTGCGTCCTCACCTGGCCGACAGACTACCAGTGGCAGAGTGCCCCAATAACCATACGCACCAACAAAGCCCACACGCCCAGCCATTCCACTTACTCATGCACCCATCCAAGCACTTCCTGCTACTTCCTGCACCACAGATGTCAATATCCAACAATTTACCTAAGCCCTCTACCCAACTTTAAACTACCCTCCCCGGGTATCCGTGAAGGGGTCCATCTTCCCCCATTCACTCCTTTGCACCATGCATTCCACACCACTCATTCCACACCATTCATTCCACACACCAAGCTCTCTTGCACACCTCTTGTGCTCTTACACCTTTTCTCCACTTGCACCCCATGCAAGTCAATTCACTCAACACAAATCCACTTGTCCTCAATACACCACTCATACACCACCTCTGGTCATCCCCAACCAATGCCTCATTTGCGCCTCAATCTCAAGCTCAACAAACACAGTGATTCCCATTCACACAGCATCATCTAACAAGCTGCTTTTCCCCCTAATACTTGTGCTTTCCCGTCTTCCCTTACACTAAGCACTCCCTCGTCATTAACATCCATCTAATCTCTTTACGTCCCCTCTACCTGTACCAATGTCTCTACTTAAATCTCATCCCTACCGTCATTTCTAAATCCCTAGCAATTAACCTAGCCCGCCTTCGGCTAGTTTTCACTGCCACCCCATAATCTACTGCTCATGTGCCCCAAGTGAGGGATGGTAAAACGACCATCCCTCCACACCGGGCACCATTCCCCAACACTATCTCTATTAGTCCACTCCACTTGAGCCTCTCGGTGCGGAAATACATTTTCACAGCTCGGCTTCAAAAAGCCGAGCGATGCATGCGGGTGGTTGGTCTCCTGGTGGTTGGGTCCGTCCGGCATTTTCGATTCAGGGGAGGAGGTTTTGTTGGGCCAAGGTTCCAGGCGCCATCCCTGCGCGGAGCCTTTCGGTCCCCGGCACGATGGCCCAACCTCCCACGGTCGGAGCACCGCGGCCACCAGGAGGCGAAGCTCCGACGTCTCCTACCCCCCCTCGAACCGTGCCGATCGCTTTTCCCGCTCTCCACGCGTTCCTCACATCGCGTTACCCCGTCGCGTCCCTTTGCGACCTCTTCGCTCAACTTGCGTCTTATGTCCTTCCCTGCCTCTTTCATTTCCTTTTTCAACGCCACCCTCATTTTTTTCAATTCGTTCTTTCGGATGTCCATTTTGCTTTCCAGTTCATTTTTCGCCTCCTCCAATTCACGGGTGGATTTGTCACTCTGGGTATCCATCTTACCGTTTATTTTTTTTATGTCATCATTTAGTCCCCGAATTTCGTCCTTCATTTCCCTTCTTGTTCTGTCCCCCACCTCTTTCAATTCTTTGGTGGATATGTCACCGCTACGCCTTGCTTCCTTCAATTCACCCTTTACTTCTTTCATGAATTGCGCCATGAGTGCGTACAGGTCCGAAACTGCTGGTACCGTGGGCTCGGCCCTCGCCGCCATGTGCAAGGTGCCGCCATTTTCTTCCCCTACTGCCGGCCCTTCATCAATTGCCTCTTCTTCTCCCAATTCTTCCTGTGGATCCTGGGTTATCGATTCTTCTATCTCCTCATCTTCTACCCCCACCGGCATCCGATCGCCTTGGCTAGCCATGGCAAAAATTTAATTTGGATTGTAATAATTAAAAAACTAAATTTCGGTTGCTCGTAATTTTGGCCAAATCTGTCCAAAAAAATTTGGTTTAGGTTCCAAATCCCACTCCTGACACCAATTGTTGCGGATCTGCTGCCGGCATTCTCCCCTTACCAAGGGGGGATTAGTCCCCTTGTCTTTGACTGACCTGGCACGATCCGGGACCTATTACGTCCCTTCCGGACAGCGCGAAATAGAGTTTCAGGACCATATTCGCTGTTACCTAAGTACTCGCGCTGCCCTGGAAGCGAGGAAACAAGCCCCGCACAAACCACATGTGTAGGTGAGATGCCAAGCAGTTGCGGACACGTGATTCGCGCTATTATCCCTTACTAGACCCGATTGGAGCGATCGTATTCGTACCACGCTCAGTCAATGGCGAAATCACAAAGACGATCGAATTGGAAGGAAGAACAGAATTTATTTACATGATACAATGGTAGAGAAAAAGGGGACACAGAGCAAAAAGTTTATTTACACTATACAATGGTAGAGAAAAAGGGGACACAGAGCAGCCTTATACTTAATACCCAAGGACACGGGCCCGTCTCGCACACACACACTCACACGGGGATTGCAGATGGCAGGACGATGTTCACCAGCGCGTCCAGGGATGGCTTCCGTGCAGCTCTCTCTCTCCAGTCCCTGGAACGTCCTGTGTAGATGGAAGGAGGAGAAGGCAGGAGCTCACTGCGTGTCGTCTGAACGGAGCGGGTTATCACGGGGCGAAATGGTGGGGAGCGGACTTTGGCGTGGCTGGTGGTTATTCACTTGCGGCTATGGCCGCGCTTACTCACGTGGGTGAAAAGCGCAATATCCGTTACCGGTGCATCTGGCTGCGCCCGCGTACTTTGTACAGTTCAACGCCTCTTCTTCTCTCTCTCTGCGCAAGTCCTCAAACAACGCGCGTATCCCCAACAAGTCCTTTGCAACGCTCTCCACTTGCGAGTCCTAATCCTTTCGCCACTGCCGTTCAAGTCCTGCTGATAAGTCCTATCGCGCCACTGGTGCAAGTCAAGTCCTTCTGAGGGCTTTGCGCAGCGAGTTATATAGGCACGCCCCGCGAACCTTCTCAAACTCACCAGACGCGCTTCACCACGCCCTCTCACGCCATGCTGCTAGAGCTCTGATTGGCTGGTGGCTCTTACCGGCATCGCCTCCGCCGCTCCCAATCTCAACGCCGCTCACCCCGACCCCACGCTCCTCCTTCTCAGGCCTACCTCGTGTTACTCGACTAGTGGTCAGCGGAATGGGGCGCGGGATCAATTACGCCCATAGAGGTAGAATTGCACCCATCCCATATTACGCCCATAGAGGTAGAATTGGAGGTGGGACACAAAATGAATGGAAGACCTATTCTCATGTCTTTACACAACGCAGGCACTAAGAGGGGAAATGGCCTATTCTTACACATACTAAGACATAACTATACTACAAATGGGCCTTTATGTTGCTTGTGTGACTAACTATGGGGTGAAACCCTTTAACCTTTAATGACCTCAATGTGCCAATCTCAAAACCGCAGCAATATCATCCATTTTGGGCAATGGATATGCGTCAAGCTATGTGAATCTATTAATAGTCTGCGAATAATCCACGACCATGCACTTTCGATGATTAGCCGTATGCCCCACGAGCACCTGGGCCCTCCATGGAGAACTACTAGGCTCTATAATGCCCTCTCGCAGCAATCGTTTAGTCTCATCAGCAATTAACTGTGTGTTAGCGCGAGTGTACCGTCTAGACTTTATGGTCTGCGGCTTTCAGTCGGCAGTTGAGCTCAGAAATAGAGCCGGTGGCTCTATAGCCATCTTGGCCAAACCGCAAACAGAAAGAGTATTCTCCCTGACTCCGAATCGCATTTCCAACCGCCCATGTCTATGCAACAAATCATGTCCGAACAGCACATTAGCGCATAAATTCGGCATTATCATGAGTTTTACATCGGGATACATAATGTCATTAACCTCCAAGTTAACAATGCACATTCCCTTAGTGCGAATCCACAAGCCTGCAGACGCCATGTAGATTCACCGCGTAGCTGGGCCGACCGTCCATCCGTGGCGCCGAACCAGCGCTTGACAGACATAGCTCGCGCTGCTGCCTGTGTCTATCAGGGCATCGGCCGCTTTCCCCTCAACGGGCAACGGAAGCACCGCGCTGAAGAGGCTGCGAGACAGGCCTGGGTCCGTGGAGCAGGCAACCCGCGAAGGGTTAGTTCCCGCGAGGGTAGTACGTCACGTCTTCATCGAGCGACAAACCTTTGCAAAGTGCCCTTTTTCCCGCAAGTATGACACAGTGCTTCCTTGGCCGGACAATGAGCCAGTGCGTGCCGACGATGTCCGCAGAAGTAACACTTTGCGTTATTGGCAGGGGAGACAACAGCTGTAGTACTCAGGCCTTCCCCTTCGGGTGTCGGCGGAGTGGTGGTGGCTCCCGGAGCGGCCGCGGCCCGTCACTCGGCATTAGGAGGCATCTCCGTGTAAGCCTCAGCGGTTGCTCCAGCTGTTATGTAAGGCCGTCCGTATGCCTCTGTGCGAGTCGGAGCGAGTTCCAGGACGCAAGCTTGATCGTATGCCTCTTGGAGCGTCATAGCTGTTTTCTCAAGTAATCTTAGCCGTATCACAGGTGACGAGAGGCCAGTCATAAAGGCGTCTCACATCAGATCATCAGTTATCTCAGCGGCCGTTCGAGCCTCAGTCATGCAGTCTTTCCCGAGTCTTCTCAATTCCTGAAGATAACGTTCAAGAGGCTCCAAAGGATCCTGTCACCGAGTAGCGAGCATATGTTTCGCATACAAAGCACTGCAAGGTTTTACGTAGATTTCCCTCAAAGCTTCTACGGCGGTCTCATAAGTCTCACAATGTGAAATGTAATCGAAAACGGTGTTGGAAACGTGACAGGTGAGAATGGAAAGTTTTTGCACCCCTGTAATCTCCGGAACCGTGGCAATATAATTAGTCAGGGCACGGAGCCAGTGTTCCCATTGGCTCGCAGCATCCGTCGCCTGAGGGTCCCCGCATAACTTCTCGAGTCTCAGTAGCTTGTCCCTGGCATCCGAGCGCTACAAGGAGTCATCTCCAAGGAGACAATTTCCATAAAAAATGTAATGATTTAAATTACAAAACTCCTTTAAGATAATGACTTTTATTGAAATCGATCTTCCACATCATCTACAAAAGATAATCACATATTAGCAGGCAATCATATAAAACCCTATAAAAAGCAAGCCATATAAAGATGCGTCATTTTAAACCTACCAGCTCGGATTCGTCACGAAAGACAGACAGCACCCTCGCGCTCAGGCCAACTGTCTTATAGCACCTTGCTTATCTCACCGCCAGAGAGGGAACTGCAACGGGTCTTAACCTTTATTCTTCATTACATGTATGTATGTATGTATGTATGTATGTCCCCTCAAACGTATACCAATCAGAGCTGAGGATCTGGTCACATGACAGGGTGATGTGATTACGTCTGATGTCATTACAGCGGTACAGTGGCTGACGCTCCACACACCGCCATTTTGATTAATATGCCGTTCATGCCAAACATATCATCGAACCTGTCATACATCACAATCGCTGTGCTATACCTTTACGTTTTTCATTCAGCGTGAAACACAAACAAACCGATTGTTAAAATGACTGTCAAATATCGAAAGCATCGGCGGTAGGTCTCTTCCAACAAAATGGTACGTACCCAACCATTGTGGGGTATAATATAGATTACAGTAGATCTTCCCTCAGTTCTGAAAGTAAAACTTACCTCACGGATGTCGGGATTCCTCCAAATTTCTTTGTTTAATGTTATAAACGGCATTAGCGACTGTTTGAAAAGCTAATCCATATGTGTTTGTGGTTTATAATATTTTACAAGCCCGGCTACGCCGCTGTTAGACTTTCGGTCTTGTTTATTGTCCCTTCCAGTAATCTTTAGAATCAATGCGAACATCTGCATTAAAGTAGATTAATTCAGATCTTCATGGATTAACACACAATTTAAAATATCTATATTTTGCCCTCTTGACAAATCCAACCTCCGCTGCCTGATGTTGCACCACCATTTTGAGGTGGGTGGTGTAAGTAGTTCAGAGCTTTGGCTCTGAGTGAAACCACGAGTGCAACACAATTAACCTTTTCAAGTCCATAAAATAATTCTGAATTGATCGATTAACTTAAACATTTTCTGTAGGGATGGGTACGTTTGCTCGTATATAATAACGTGACGGACAAAAGGTGTTTGCGTACATTACTCGACGTGTGAGAACTACACGAGGGTCTTACTGATATATATATTTACAACAAAATGAGGCTTTAATACCAGAAATGTTTTTCTGGTTAAACTTCACTATCCATAACCCACTGCAAACATGTGTGTGACGTCATTACCCATTCAAATAAGCGCATGGCACATTACATCACAAATAGCAGATTGGGACAGATCACATGGACAAGAATCAATTCCACCTCCACCCCTCGACACTTTTGTTCATTGATATGACCTTGATCCAAATGTACAACCATTTATTGCCTATTTTATTTTTTTTGGTATACGACATTGAGGCTCGTGAAAGCAGGTGGTTCGGATGCAGCGTGTGGCCGTTTGGCTGCATCATTTTCTGGGGGCGCAGCTGTGTCGCTGATGCAGTGCCCCCCATTTCTAGTAAGCTGGTACTCATTTTTCCGACCTCGGAAGGATGACAGGCTGAGTGTGACCACCTGGTGTTAATTCAACGACGAACTCAGGGTGAGGTGAGGTGCTTGGATGAGTGGGGCAATGTGAGGTGTTGGAGGTTTACTAAAATCCACTTTTGCTCTGCACAGGTGAACCAAGCCGGAACGGTTGCCTCCCAGAAGGGGAGCTCACGGTGGTTGAACTGCAGCGAGGGAGTCCATTCAGTGAACTGGGGATCAGTATCGTGGGAGGGAACGAAACGCCGCTCGTGTCCTTCGTTATCCAGGACGTGTACCGAGAAGGGGTCATAGCCGGCGATGGCAGGCTTCTTCCGGGAGATCAGATATTACAGGTGTGCACTCGTTGTTACGGTACATTTGGAAGCGTGCGCGATTACGTGTGGTTTAAAAACACCTCGTCTCCAGGTGAACGGTGTGGACATCAGCAACGTTCCGCATAATGTGGGTCGAGCGGTGCTAGCGCGACCTAGCCCCATCCTGCACCTCACCGTGCTTCGCGAACGACGTTACACCTCCTCGGTTAACCGCGTCCCTCAATCGGCCACCTCAGCTCCTCCATCGCCGCTCACTTTCGAGCAACGGCTTCAGCCTCCACTCGCGCCATTTTCCCAGCATGCACAGCGCACGCCGACCAGGCCGCTGTCAGTGCCTCCGATCCTGCTGGCAACGTACAATCCTGAAGGGAGAGTGGGAGGATGGGACGAGAATCTTCACGTGGTGTTGCACAAACGTGGCGGGAATGCGCGGGAACAGCTTGGAATAAAGGTGAGGACTAACGTACCTATGGCTATAAACGTGTTTATCAGCAATTTCCCCTACCTGAAGAAAATATTTTGCTACCGGTACATCAAACGGATAACTGGCCAAAATGGTCATCACGTGACGCACTGACGTCATTATTCCGTACACGTGTTGAGATCAAAGAAAAGAAAGTTAAACTGGAGAGCATCTGAAAATACAAAGCCTGCCCAGTCCACGACCGTTAGTATTTAGACGTCTTCTTCTTCGGTATCCCCAAAATAACGAAAACGGTTAAAAACTGGATGGTATTCATAGAATACTTGAATTACCCTGCGCAGTCAACTTGTTGTGAGCCAACTCTTCTGTTTTTGAAAATTTTTTATTTTATTTTATCCAATATGGCTGCCAGACCACGTGAGTGATGACATTAAACATTTATATTCTCCAATATAATTGTTGCATCATAGATCACGCTCAATACATTTGAAACTGATCAGACTAAGCGTTGTCCCTGTCGAATTATGACGTCATAATTATGGCACCAATGACGTCATTGTTAACACCACCTATTCCACAAATGGAGTTCTTTACAATGAGCCATGTTTCAATTTTTTCCATGCAACGGTTTTGGAGATAGAGGTGCAACATTTTTCGGTTTTTCAAAGATGGCGCCTATGACGTCATGATTATCATCAAAATATTCTACAGGGGGAGGCGCTCCTATGGTGAAAATGTGCCCCAGACCAACAGTTGCTGAGAAAAAAAATTCACAATGATCGGATAAGTGTTGTACTTGTCGAATTATGACGTCATAACGAAGGCACTGATGACATCGTCATTAACGTATCTTATTCCCCAAGGGGAGTACTTGATAATGAGCCATGTTTCAATTTTTTCCATTAAGTGGTTTGGGAGATATAGAGGTGTAAAGTTTTTCCAAGATGGCGTCCGTACCACGTGACCTATGACGTCATAATTGTCAGTAAAAAAAAAAAATCTACAGGCAGAGGCGCTCCGACGATAAAATTTCATGTCAATCGGACCAACGGTTGCCGAGAAAATTAATTTTTTAAATGCAGACGCGGCAAATGGCACATATACGAAGTTGAATGCTTAACCCCGCTTTTCGCTTCGCGAGCGCAGGGTAACTCGAACGGCACTCAGTAGAGAGCATACCTCTGCCTGGTTGCCGGTTGGTCATATCACTCAATGGTGAAGAATCACTTTAAATAAATTCTACGAGCTGGATCCGGATCCGGATCTTCACCAAAATCGAATCATTTCGTCCTTGTGACATACGTTACATCTCTGCCAAATTCCGTCCGAATCCGTCCACAACTTTTTGAGATATCTTGTTCACAAACAAACAGACAGGGGTGAAAACATAACCTCCATCCACCTTTGGTGGCGGAGGTAAAAATACATAATGAAAATTGATGATTTTATGCAGCCTTGACCTTTGACCTTTAGATTTAAAAAAATAATCAACTTCTAGCTTTTGATTGGTGAATCAATTGATTAACCAGATATGCAAATTTTTTTAATTTCAGGTCAAGCGGATGAAAATTGGTGATTTTACGCAACCTTTACCTTTGACCTTGTGATGTGAAACACAAACAAACAATCGGCTTCTCGCTTTTGATTTGTGAACCTGTTGGAGATGGCAAAGTTATATGCTCAGCTTTATCGAGAGAGATGACAATGATTTTGAAGGTCATGGCTTGTTCTTCTTTAACTTGCATCAGTCTTCTTCTTTCATATGCGGTGCAAGGCTGCTGTGTAGTGTGTATCATCATTGGCAGGAACATGGTTGTGACTCAGATGCAATGTCCCCTTGCTGGTTAGGACAGAAATTTGTAATTTGTTTGTCCTGGTGGCTATAACTTGCCTACTACTCTTCGTGAAGGACAATAAGATCTTCAACTAATGCTGGCAGACCCGTTTAACATCCATCCGAGGGACGGCACACACATTGATGAATCACGCTGACTGTGAAACACTAGGATGACGGAACACTACACCACCTTGCCAGCCTCTTCATCAGTACTACTTGTACTAGCTTTGAGCCTCTTATGTCCACACTACTCTGGTTACCCTTTCATGTTATGCCACACATCCATCTCATCATTCTCAGCTCTGTCCTTTCTATTCTTTTCTTATATTGTACCCTCATTCCCCCTGTCTCATTACCATACATTAAAACTGGTGTTTTCAGCGCGCCATCAATGACATTATTGCTAAAGAGCAATTGAAATACAATCTAAATATACTCAATTTTTACAATAAATGTAAAATAAATACAATCTAAATATACTCAATATGCTAAATATATATTTTTACTTCCCTTGGGATATTTTATGTGCTAAAAATGCCTCTTAACTACTCCACTTATTCCACACCACCCTTATCCTAGTTTTCTCACAGCCAACTCCCCTCCACCACCTGCATCTATTGTCGTCGATGGCTGGATGAAAGGAGAAAATGAACATGCCCACCTCCTCCCTCCTCACCCCCCCCCTTTCCCCCGTAGAAAACGTCTCAAACATATCAATCAAACATATCATATGATCAAACATATGATCATATCATATGATCATATCATATCATGTGATCATATGATCAAACATATCAATTGTCTCCCTTCGCCCCTCCAACCCTCCACACTTTTGTGTGTGCATCAGTCTCAATCCATAACTCCAAAACCATGAAACCTAGTGGCCCGAAACTTTGCATGCATACTATAAGGGAGCTCCGGTGAAGTGCATCAATGCAAACGGGATGTTTGGATAAATTTAAACACCCCTTTTGAAGATAATTAATGGGAACGCACACTCCACAAGCTGCTTTTGCAAGCCTTGGCGATGTAATTTTTTTTGTATATAGAGTCAAGGCTCGTGTAAGAGCTAACATTACACACGAGAACAGGAACAGACCCCTAAAATATGCAATAAGTAAAGGGAACGGGAGACAAGAGGGGGGAGAGAGAGGAAAACATACAAGCACAACAGTAGAGAACAGGGACGTCGGTAGATCTGTGGAAGGGAGAGGGCAGGTGAGGGAGAAGAGGGGGGAGGGAAGGGGCACACGGTATAAAACAAATTGACACAACTAGGAATTTCAGGAAAGAAGTTGGAGATTGAAAGAGCTGGATTTGAGGTGTTTTAATGGGGGTAGAAAAGATCAAGGTTTTGGATGGGGGAAGATATGAGATGATGGTGAACAGCTGTTTTGAAGACCTGGAGGGAGGAGTGTGATTGAAGAGAGTGTCGGAGTTTGTTCCAGAGGTGGGAGAAAAGAGGAATGAAAGAGTGAAGGTGAGCAGAGAGTCTTGATTTTGGCAGTTTCACCAGAAGAGGGTTGCTGGCAGATCTTGTGCGTCCTGCAGGAAAATTTGGGGGACAGAGCACAGACAGAGCAGAAGGAGCTAGGCCGGAGAGGAGTCGGTGGAAGACAGAAAGACCACCAACCTGCCTGCGGTGAGTGAGTGAAAGGCCCTTAGAATCAGCTTCATCACGGGAGATTCCAATGATTCTGAAAGCTTTGGTTTCTACAGCGTGAAGATGAGCTAGGTGTGAGGCAGGAGCATCAGCCCAGAGGGGAGAGCAGTATTCCATCAGCTTTGTATGTGCTGAGGAGCTCAGAAAGGACTTTGCCCGACGGAGGATGCCCACTGCCCAGTCGGCGACTGGGTTTGGAGGCCAGCTTGAATGAATGAATGAATGAATGAATATGAATGTGGTTTTCCCAGGAAAGATCATGGCAGATAGTGAGACCCAAAAGCTTGAGTGACGGATCTTCTTCAAGAGGATTGTTGAGAAAGTAGATGGGAGGGTTTTCCAGATGGTCTTTACGGGGAGACAAAGTGAGAGTGTGGGATTTGTCAGGATTGAAAGACATGTTCCACTTGTTTGACCAGTTTGTGATTTTGTCCAGGTCTGCAGAGAGTGAAGAGGCTGCTGCCTGCCGATCTGAGGGTTGAGATATGGAGCGGCAGAGATTGGAGTCATTAGGAAAGAGATAGAGAGGATTTTCCAGAGAGTCGGAGAGGTCATTAATGAAGACCAGAAAAAGCACAGGGCCCAGAACTATGCCTTGAGGAACTCCAGCCTGAACAGGAAGGGGAGATGAGAGGATTCCATTCAGAGCCACACGCTGACTGCGACCAGAGAGGAAGTCGGCAAGCAATGTGTGGAGGTTTCCATGGATACCATAGGAGGAGAGTTTGGTGAGCAGGGCGGGGTGCCAGACCGTATTAAAGGCATGAGATTTGTCAAGGGAGACTGCTCTGATTTTCTGTTTGGCGTTGAGGGCCTCCATCCGTTGTTGAGACAGCAGATGCAGCATGTCCAGAGTAGAGTGACCTGGTCTGAATCCAAATTGATGATCAGAGGATTTGATATGAGAAGCGATGATTGATTCCATGTCCTTGCTGATGATTGGGAGCAGGCTGATTGGTCTGTGGTTGTAAGGATCTGTTTTTGCACCTTTTTGTGTAAAGTGGTGATGTTGGCTGATATCCAAAGATATGGAAGATGACCTTGAGCAAAAGAGAAGGTGAAGAGAACAGAGAGAGGGTGAGATAGAGCGGCTGTGCAGGATTTTAGGACCCGTGGGCTGATGCAGTCTGGTCCAGTTGTAGAATCAGAGTCGAAGTTTGACAGAAACTTCTCCACCTTATCAGGAGAGAAGGACACAGAGTCCAGGAGCAGCTGGGTATGACTGGGTAAGGTGGGTACGTAGAGAGATTGGTTTGGGACACAAGATTTTGAAGCAAACTCAGAGTTGAAGCATTCAGCTTTTTCACGTGTGCAGTCAGCTGTGTAGCCGTTTGAGGTAAGGGAAGGGATGGAGGGGACCAAACACCAGAAACGGATTTGAGGAGACGCCATCAGGATTTGGAGGAAGGAGACAGGTTTGAGAGTTCAATCTTGAGTGTGGAGAGATGGTGCTCCCTGGCACTCCTGAGGGTAGACACACACTTGTTCCGAGCTTTGTGAAAGGAACTGAGATTACCTTCAGTTGGATTTGCCTTCAATGATGCGAAGGCAAGTTGTTTCAGGGAAAGTGCCTCACCACAAGATTCAGTGTACCGTGGATGGGAAGAAGGGTATGACAACTGAAGATGAGATGGGATAAATCTGTGCATGAGAGAGAGCAATTTACCGTGGAAGAATTCCTAGGATGAGTTGATGTCAGAGGCGGTAGAGATGGGAGACCAGTCCAGATGATTATGGCTGCTTGAAGACCGTGCCAGTTGGCCTGAGTGAAATGCCAGACTCTTATACTTGGCCAAATTTTTCGCCAAATAACAAACAGACAGACAAAATAACAGACCGAACCAAGCAATATACTTGCGGAGTAATAAACCAACAGGAGTGAAAACATAACCTGCATCCATCTTCGGTGATAAAGATAATTATTATGGATTCGAGCATACTGGGTGACCAATTGTACTGACGTTCAAAAGTCAGTAATGAAAATACTACGCTGTGTCATTTTTCCCATATCAAGCAGCTAGTGCGGCGTACAGAAGAGCCAGGCGTTTTTGTGCTCGACCTACTCGAGGGAGGCCCAGCTGCCGTCGATGGTCGACTCCGGCCCAACGACCGCGTCCTGGCTATCAACGGCCACAACCTAAAACAAGCCACGCCTGAGGTGGCAGCTCAGATAATCCAGGTAAGTCTGCAGCCTGCTGCACACTTTTACAGGTAACTATCCCGTTTAGTCACCGCAAGTTGGCACCGAGGTCTCGATGGCAGAATCAGACGAGAGACAACCTTAGATATAAAACACCAAGAGAACGAAGGAGGCAGGGCCAGGGAAGGACAAAATGAAGGACCTCATAATTAATTGTGAAACCCAATTGCTGGAACACAACATGAGAGGTTAGATTTCAACACCCTCCTTCCGTTTCTCAGAATACACTAACCGCACACACCACCCACCCAAGCACACCATCGGCGTACATTTTTGACGAGGAAATCAGATCTTTCTTGCACGAGTGAAGCTCTTTAATCATCTAAGTATTTCCAGCGTGTATTAACCGCACTACTTCGTTTCGTTTGCGAGAGCAGAAGCAGAGTGACTGAAACTTTGAGATACATTTGTCAAAGGCGTTTTGTGCCGCGAGCCCGGGGATGAATCCTGGAGGGAAAGAATGTGGATTGTGATGTCATTGCCATGGTGACGATGAATAGGAAAATTGCACAGCTTTTAAACTCCACTCATCGTGCTTGGAACAACATGCCTCAAACTGGCAAAGGGTAGTTGGTGTTGTGACACATTCTACTCTCTCCTACTTTAGTTCACCATCTGCAATGCAGTACTTCCACCATATTGCTATTTCCTTTTGCCCTTTTGCCCATTATAGCTGCTCAGTGGTCACGTGCTCCATTCCAGTCTGAGTTTCGGTTCCTGTACCAAGAGATGTAAACTGCGATGGGCCAGCTATAGTCCTTGTGCTGGTTTGCACTTCTGGGTTCAAAGACACCTCATTGCCTTTCAAAAAGGGTAGATCACTGTGTGCCGGTACACCGGCCAAATTCTGAAATCCCGCCGTAGTTGAGGGCTACTTCTGCAGCTGCCAGCGATGGTGCAGTGACCAGTCCAGAGTACATTAGAGCATCAGGTATGGAAACGTTCATCATGATGCCCACGGAGAGGTACCAGTCATAGGTCTGACCCTTTTTACAACACAGGTAGGTCTGACCATCTGAAGACTTCTGAAGAAGTCTGACCATGTTACTCCGCTTCTTGAATCTTTACACTGGCTGCCTGTCTCTGCTCGTGTGCAATACAAAATTTGCACACTATGTTATAAATCATTGTGTGGAGCAGGACCTCACTATCTCTCCGATTTGCTCACTCTCTATGAACCTCGGCGACGGCTTCGTTCAAGCGACGACTCTATGACCTTAGAGCCGCCGCGCACCAGCACCAAGTCGTTTGGCGAGAAATCCTTTTCCTTTGCTGCACCTCTGCTCTGGAATGACTTGCCTTCCTCTGTTCGACATGTTGACTCTCTTCCTGCCTTTAAAACCTCCCTCAAAACCGATCTGTTTCACAAGTCTTTCAAAGTCTAAGTCCTGTTTTCCCTTTGGTTTGAGGTGGGACAGAGATCGAGAGTATGTCTGTGTACATGTGCGGGGGAGGGAGGGGAGGAGGAGGGGGAGTAACCTCTGTGGGTTTTGAATGGGGAGGGAGAGGAATAGGGCAAGAGTGAAGGTGTGTCTGTGTGTGTGTATGTTTGTGTGTGTGTGTGTGCGGTGTGTGTGCGTTCGCATGATAATGTAAAGCGCCATGAGGGTAGTTTACTCTGCTTGATGGGGCTATAGAAGACTCCTTTATTATTATTATTATTATTATTATTATTATTATTATTATTATTATAGGTACCATGATGCCCCTCAGAGGACAGTGGGAATAACAAATCTACTTTCCATACAAGCATTGATTCTTGAATTCAAGTTTATTTTTAATGCTCGTTTCACATCTCCAATTTCACCTCTGCACTTACAACTGTTTCTGCTGAGATTGCCAGGAATTTTGGGTTTTTCACAAACATTTGGTTTGTCTTAATAATTGCTGGTAACCCCTTTCCCCCACCCCTTTTACACCTTGTTACCTCTGCCAAAGGTGGACGGAGGTTGTTTTCACCCCTCCCTGTCTGTGGGCAGGATATCTCAAAATGTTGCGGACGGATTCGGACGAAACGTGTTCGACAGCTTGGGTGTGTGACAAGGACTAATCGATTCGATTTTGGTGAAGATCCGAATACGGATATGAGAATGTTGTTCAAGTCCGAGGGTATTTCCGCAGTCCCGTAATCAGAGTCCATGTGAGGATCATTACTGTCTACATTACGAGTCCCATGAGAAGGTTGCCACTTCATCTGCATTCATACGTGTCATTTTGAAGGGTAAAAGATTCGGTGAAGATCCGAATCCGGTTCTGAATACAATAATTCTTTTTAATCTGAAGTGATTCTTCACCATTGAGTGATAGGACCAACAGTGATATGAAGCACAATATTTCAAAAAGTTGTGGACAGGTTGGTTAGCTGACAAGACCAAGCCGTTTCGATTTTGGTTCAGGTCCGAATACAGATCCGGCCTATCAGTGGGATACAAAACATACACTGTCCAACCTGGCGCAGGTATGTGCTCTACCGAGTGTTGTTGTAGTTTTGGAGTATTTTTTGTCAAATAGTGGGGCAACTTAGCATAACAATTGTGCATTTTCTGAGGAAAGCACCAAATTTGGCACACTAGTAGACTATCATATTATGAAAAGATCTGGATATTGGGCCATCTCAAATTCAGAGATTTGATTTTTGCAAGATTTCGATTCGATTGGGATCGAAGAGAACACCTTCTTCGTCTTCTGTACAGTGAAGTTGCCAGCCCTGAATTCTCTGGCTACATCTGGGTGTTTCATTGGGAGTGCAACCATGTCCCTCAGGTGAACAGGGACCCACCTGGCATAGTGTGTGTGGTCTAAGGCATGGAACCATGGGACCAGTTCCGTCAGGGCATCAAGGTACGTCGTGAATGAAGCCTGCCGCAGAGAACGCACGTAGACCAGTACCAACATCTCTAGTTCCAGCACAGTTGCCCAGTACTGAAAGTTGGGAATGTCTTCTCCTCTCTGGTGACACCAGTCTTCGAACTCAGGCAGGGCTTCTGCATCATCAGCATATGTCATACAGTGGCGTTCATACGCACGGTGTTGCAGGATGTGCAGTGCCGCTGCAGTGATTTGATGAGCTCTTCTTGTGCGGGTGACGTGGGCAGCTCGCAGGAAGGAGTCGGCCGTCCCTGGCGTTGCAATCTCAGCTTGCAAATCTGCAAAATCTGCAAATCTTGCAAAAATCAAATCTCTGAATCTGAGATAGCCCAATATCCAGATCTTTTCATAATATGATAGTCTACTAGTGTGCCAAATTTGGTGCTTTCCTCACAAAATGCACAATTGTTATGCTATATTTAGCTTAGCTGCTGGACTAGAAGCATTTACTGCACAAACATTATTATTCTTCAAACACAAGTGACTTGTGTAACATTATTGCCAAGCCATGGTTTCATTCATATTTCATTCATGAGTGTTGCTGTCACACCCTGAGAATTCACCTTTTCCACATTTACTGTTTTGCCAACTTTTGGTGTCTACATCAATTACATGTTCCTAGTCTGCTCAGCCCGTTTGGTTCCCTCTTCCTGTCAACATGTTCTTCCTTGTGTTACGTGGTCCTCCCGGTGACTACCTGGTCTCGGTGACCCCCGGACCGTGAGAGGAACTCCGCCAGAAAGATCTATTATTTATGCTCTTTCGTAACACATAAATCTGAATTCCAATCAATAAGAAACCCCACACCAAGGATCCGGAATAATCAATGATATATTCCCCGAGCAATCAACAACCATCCACAATCAGCAATCAATAGTACAAAGATGTAAACTCATCTATAATAACTCTAAGATGGCCATCTTATACATTCCTCACGTGAGCCCCACTCCCGACTCCCTCCATGGTCAATATCTCTCTCAATGTCTCCGTACTCCGGTAGTTCGATCTCCGCACGTGGGCGGTTGAACGGACCCTTCCTGACGTGCTTTCACCGGGCACGTCCCGTACCGGGAACAACGGCTGCAGCGCGCACCTCCTGGCCAAGCAAAGCGGGTACAGCAAAGCAGGCAAAGCAACATGCGGCTTGCCCAGCGCGCGCGGCCCAATGTGCGACCCATACGCGGCTTTGTAGACGGTGAGGCGAACTGTGCCAGCTGCTTGGTTCCATGCACGAACCCACGGCGACTTGACGTGTCAAAGGGTAGTTACACGTCCCAGTAACTCCTCTCGCCAGACGGGCTTTTAACGCCGATTCTGTTGCGTTGCTCAATCGATACCGCTCGCGTCCGAGCTCGGCGAGGAAGAAGAAGAATCGTCGCTTCTCCAGGACCTCGTGTCTTTTCTTCTTCCGTTTCCGGTCTCCTTTTTCTCAGAAGGGCTCCTGACCCTTTAATCACAACAACCTTTAATCGACTACACATTGATAAGCAAAGACCTGAATAGTAATTCACATGCATTCACATAAATATGTAACACTCCCCCCCCTTCAAGAAAGAAAGTTTGAACCCAGCGAAAACTTTCTTTGCCGGCCAACTTGGATAAACAAACCAGATAACTCACCCCCCCCCAACTCATCAGTTCCCCCTGGGCACAGTCATCACTTAAAAATAAAGCAACAAAATTTCACACAATCCCCTAGATTAATTCCCTCTGGACCAAGCGTCAACCACTTCTAGTTTCTCTTGAATGACGGTTAAGAGGTGGTGACCCAAAGCCCCCAAATTTAAACCTCTCTATAGCACTTTTTCGGGAGGCCCAGCGGAGTATTCCTACATGGACGCCTTAAGGAATGTGGAGTTCACGGTTAGTCCGGGGAGGAAAGTTCATTACATGGACGCCTTTAAGAACGTGGAGTTCACGGTTAGTCCGTGCAGGAAAGTTCACTACCTGGACGCCTTTAAGAACGTGGCGTTCACGGTTAGTCCGTGTAGGAGCCTCGGCTCGGCGGCTCCCCCGTATATAGTGCTTCAACGTCTCCAGACTCCTAACAGTTACGGTGGGACCCCTTGTCCCAGCCGTTACCTGACTGGCGGTCTCCTTCTCGGCCAGTGCTCTGACATTCATTCTTTCGGGAGGTGCCGTAACTCTGGGAGCCTCCATAGTAATATCGGCTGCTGCCAACCCCAAAACTCCTGCCAAGTGGTCCTCTTCTGTAGACCTCTCGACGCCTACGAAATGCCTTCCCTACTGTTATGGTCCGACCCTCCAAATCCTTACCATTCCAATTCTTCTCTGCCTCTCTGGCGTCTCTTGTGCTTGCAAACGTGACAAAGCCGAACCCTCTTGACCGTTGCGTTTCCCAGTCTTTTACCACCCGCACGTCCACCAGCGGCCCATATCTGTTGAAGACAGAGGTCAGAACTTCTTCCTCTGTGTTGAAGTTCAGTCCCCCTACAAATAACTTGGAACTTTTGTCGCCATCCCGAGCTGGTGGGGTGTTATTTTCCCTGCTGTGCTCTTTACCAACCCTCGGGTTACCATAAATTTGCCCCCCGGCCAAATCATTTCCGATAATCACAGATACTCCCTCTACAGGAAGCGTGGCTTGTAAACCGACGGTGACCGGTCCTGACACCAAATCGGATTCCAAATGGATGACATGAAGTGGGGCACTAACACAGCCACCGATCCCTTGTAACCGAACACTATCACCAGTTGCGGTACTCTTTGACAATGGCAAAATGCCTTCAAGCATTAAGGATTGATGGGCTCCTGTGTCCCTCAAAACCCTAACCGGTCTTGGGTTAGTCAAGTCTCCCTTGAGTGAGACCAACCCCTCATAAATAAATGGTTGGTAACTCTTCTGTGGGCGATTTCTTACGTTTGCCATCGCATTCGGAGTTGTACTAGTCGGACTCCGCTCTGGGTCTTCCCTTTTCATGAGGTAACAACTGGACATCAAGTGTCCAGGTTTCTTGCAAAAAGCGCAAGTAGGCCCGGAGGAAAAACTCGTGGTCTGCCTCGGGCCCCCCGAAAAATAAGTTTGTCTTGGGCCCGCAGCCCTCTGATTTCAAACAGGTGGGGTATCCGCGTTGTCCCCATAATCCTCTCGAGGCCGCCGCCATGTATTGTCGTTCTCCGCACCTGCTGTTCCCCACCTCCCCTGCGGAGATCTAGGCGAGGAGTTAGGTTCGTGGACCCCTATCCGGTGTGTTAAGGCATAATCATCTGCCAGGGTGGCTGCGTCCCACAACTTCGGTACTTTCTTTTCCTGCAGGTACACTTTGATGTCCTCGTGGACACACTGTTGAAATTCCTCCACCAGCATCAGGTCACGCAATGCTTCGAAGTCGTTCCCGACTCCTTTTGACTCACACCACCGATCAAACATATTTTCTTTCACTCTGGCAAACTCCACATGGGTCTCACTCTCCCTCTTCCTGGCATTCCTGAATTTTTGCCGGTAAGCTTCCGGAACCAACTCATAGGCTTTGAGGATGTGCTTCTTCAATACCTCATAATCTGCACATTGGTCCATTGGTAGCGCCGAATAAATCTCTTGAGCTTTTCCCACCAGCACACTTTGCACTAGTATGGTCCAGGCCTCCTCCGGCCAGTTTAACTGTCGAGCCACTTTCTCAAAGTGTGGAAAAAATTTAGCGACTTCCTTTTCACTGAAGGGTGGAACCAGCCTCACATGTCTGCCCACATCCCAGGTGTTCTGGCTAGGTGTTGACCCCGTCAGCAAGGGTGGTACCTCTCCCCGTTCTCATTAAATCCAGCTCCTTGAATTTAATCTCTTGCTGAAGCGCCAGATCACGTTCCTTCAACTCCCTTTCGGCTTTTCTCTCCTCTGCTTCGAGTTCCCTGGCAGCTCTCCTCTCCTCTGCTTTTCTCCCTTCTAACCTTTCCTGGAGTTCTCGTTCCACTCTCCTTTCCTCTGCTTGTTTCGCTTCTCTCCTCTCTTCTGCTTTCCTTTCTTCTTCTGCTCTTTCCTTTTCTGCTTTCCTTTCTTCTTCTGCTCTTTCCTTTTCTGCTTTCCTTTCTTCTTCTTTGATCCGTTCCTGGCTCCGTAATTGCAACTCCAGTTTCCGGAGCTCAACGTCTTCTGGTTCTTCGGGTAGCCACTGCCAGGCTAACTCGTCCCATGTTCCTAATCCCACCATAGACTGTATCACCGTGGTCTGCAACTCTGCCTTCCTCAAATTAGTTCGGACCTCCAAGTTAAAATGTTTGGCCAATTTCAAGAGGTCCGACTTTAGTAACGCTCGGAACTGTGCCTCACTCGGTGTTACCGCAAAGTTCTGTGCCACAAACGCCATGGTGCCTATCGTTAACACCTGTTAACCTTCACCCAAGACTTTACCCCCAATTTCCCCAAAAATTTACCAATTAATACTTAATTAATAAATTTTAATTAATAAAAATATTATTTTATTATTTTATACAATTTTAGATCCCGGACGTAGACCCAATTGCGAATCCGCAAATCGTAATTTGGACGAGCCCCCAATTCTGTTATGTGGTCCTCCCGGTGACTACCTGGTCTCGGTGACCCCCGGACCGTGAGAGGAACTCCGCCAGAAAGATCTATTATTTATGCTCTTTCGTAACGCATAAATCTGAATTCCAATCAATAAGAAACCCCACACCAAGGATCCGGAATAATCAATGATATATTCCCCGAGCAATCAACAACCATCCACAATCAGCAATCAATAGTACAAAGATGTAAACTCATCTATAATAACTCTAAGATGGCAATCTTATACATTCCTCACGTGAGCCCCACTCCCGACTCCCTCCATGGTCAATGTCTCTCTCAATGTCTCCGTACTCCGGTAGTTCGATCTCCGCACGTGGGTGGTTGAACGGACCCTTCCTGACGTGCTTTCACCGGGCACGTCCCGTACCGGGAACAACGGCTGCAGCGCGCACCTCCTGGCCAAGCAAAGCGGGTACAGCAAAGCAGGCAAAGCAACACGCGGCTTGCCCAGCGCGTGCGGCCCAAGGTGCGACCCGTACGCGGCCTTGTAGACGGTGAGGCGAACTGTGCCAGCTGCTTGGTTCCGTGCACGAACCCACGGCGACTTGACGTGTCAAAGGGTAGTTACACGTCCCAGTAACTCCTCTCGCCAGATGGGCTTTTAACGCCGATTCTGTTACGTTGCTCAATCGATACCGCTCGCGTCCGAGCTCGGCGAGGAAGAAGAAGAATCGTCGCTTATCCAGGACCTCGTGTCTTTTCTTCTTCCGTTTCCGGTCTCCTTTTTCTCAGAAGGGCTCCTGACCCTTTAATCACAACAACCTTTAATCGACTACACATTGATAAGCAAAGACCTGAATAGTAATTCACATACATTCACATAAATATGTAACACTTGCATGTTCGTTACTTCATCATTTCTCAATTCTCCCTTGCATGCCAACTTCCTTCATGCCACCACTCTGTCACCATAACTCCCTATCTCACTCAGCTTTTCGATGAGCCTCGACTTTTATTTATTGCAGTTCAAATCTTGCTAAAAAGTTCATAATCAGCTGAGAATGCCAGAAATGTGGATATGAATCTGTAGGTGTTTAATTGCATTCTCCCATAATAATATTTCCTCTGGGAACAGCTAGCATGAGCTTCCAGATGGTACGTGAAAAGCTTCTCCACCAAGGCACTCAGGCCTCTTTGCTGCAATTAGCAGGTGTCATATTCGTTTAGCTTAACAACCCCTTAGTTGTGGCCAATAATGGCCAAACCAACAATTCACAATAATGGCTGAACTTCTTGCAGCAAATCTGAAAATTATTGTAAAAGCTTTTAAAACTAGAACGGCACTCAGTCGAGAGCATACCTCCACCTGGTTGGCCATATCACTCAATGGTGACGAATTATTTTAAAAATTCTTCTAGCCGGATCCGGATCTTCACCAAAATTGAATCGATTCTTCCTCGTCACACACCCGACCGGTCCACCAAGTCTCGTCCAATTCCATACATAACTTTTTATCCTACTATGGATAAAATACTATGTATCGTTTTGGCCCCATCTCCCAATGGTGAAGAATCACTTAAAAAATTCTAGTAGCCGAATCCGAATCTTCACCAAAATCTAATCATTTCGTCCTTGTCAGATACGCTACATCTCTGCCAAATTTTGTCCGAATCCGTTTACAACTTTTTCAGATATCTTGTTCATAAACGGATAGACAAGCGAACAGACAGGGGTGAAAACATATCCTCCATCCATCTTTGGTGGCAGAGGTAACAAGATACAGCAGGCCATTTGGCCCATCCTTCTTGCTAAATCTCCACACCCTAGCCTTCCCACCTACTGGAAGTGTAAATTACACATCTAACCCCAAGCAGAGAATTTGTCCACAATTCCAGCACCCAATGGCCTGCTCTTTTCAGGAGACAAGGTAGGATTTTTAACATCAACAACTTAAATTTAGATTGGACATTTGATTTTGTTGCAGAAATGCATGCTTTAAGATGCAGTGGCCCTTCTATGGCACTGTCGAAACAGCATTTATTTGTTTGGTTAATTTTTCAAACAATATCCGACACCATGGGTAATATAACCAAGACTAGAAAATTCACAACCAAGCACACCAACAATCGAGCTATCATGTTAACCCAAAATAAGGTGAAGGAGAAGGTGGATCAGACTCGGCAACGGTTGCTGGAGTGAGATGTGCATGGAAGAAGTTTCGGGAACTGAGTGGCGTGCTGATGAGGAGGGGAGTGTCGTTGAAACTGAAGGGAAAGGTGCATGTTGCATGTGTGAGAAGTGTTATGATTTATGGGAGCGAAACATGGGTAATGAACGTAGAGCAGCAACGAAGGCTGGAAAGGGTGGAAATGCGAATGGTTCGGTGGATGTGTGGAGTATCGTTGAAAGAGAGGAAGACAAATGATGAATTGCGAAAGATGATGGGAATAGAGCCTGTGATTGATGCTGTGAAGAGGAACAGGTTGAGCAGGTTTGGTCATGTGTTGAGGAAGGATGAAAGTGACTGGTTGAGAAGAGTGATGGAAATGAATGTAGAAGGAAGTAGAGGATGGGGAAGACCGAGAAAGACTTGGCTAAAGATGGTGGAAGAAGAAATGCTGGCAATACAAGGGGGTTAACAAGGAGAGATGCAGAAAATAGGGCAAAATGGAGAAGATTGTCATGGGGACCGCAAGGCCAACCCCCACTCTAGCAGGGAAAATGGTCTTAAAATGCATGTTGTTTGTTGTTGTATGTTAACCCTAAACAGTCTTATCAGGGGAGAGGGTCAATAAGGAGTGGATGCATTTCATTTGCACCAAGTAGGGCTTATACCCACATATACAGTAGATGCTTCACCAATTTTCTTATTCCAACATCCTTCCCTTTCCTTATTTGTAAAACTCCACCCATTTATTGCATGCCATTTCTCAGGCTTTTATTCTATGAACAATACGGGACTTTCAAAATGACGGGTAAAGCACGAAAAGCGTAGAGGGTGCTAGACCAGAAAAGAGGCAATAGAAGAATGAGAGACCACCAACCTGTCTGCGATTGCATAGTGATAGACCAAATTTCGAGTTAATACAAGTGAGAGGCAGTAGATAAAACACGCGCGCGCGGACACACACACACACACCTCCTTTTTTCATTTCTGTTCCTCACAATTCTGTCTCTCCCTTATACACACACACACACACACACACACACACACACACACACACACACACACACACACACACACACCTCCTTTTAACAATATGTAGATGCAAAAAATCTAGTACAATTTATTTTTTGGTCCCAGAACCAAACAAGAGTTATTTATAACAGCCCTCACAGCTTCCACTCCACCTCCCCTCCTCCCCCCACTACATCATTTATATCAAATATCATAATTTAAAAATATTGTTTCAAACTTACCATGGGCATTCACAAACCCCAGATATGATCTTCCCATCAGTGTTAAAAAGCACCCAAACCTAATCTGGGTCTCCCTTAGGGAAGTCTTTCCATTGCAGACATTCATTAAATAAACCACCAAGCCTGCCACGATCACATGAGGCACTCCCACAAGGTTTTAAGTCCACTCACTGGCAGGGATAATCGGGGGTTTGGGTAGAACGTGCCCATCAATGATCCTTCGGGCCTTGCACCAGCCCACATTGGTGGGAATTACAGTACGGGCAGCTGCAAGAACTCAGCCCTTTGGGTGAGCTGAGAAAGTTCTCCAACGGTTTCGTTGTGCAGAGGCATATCTCTTTCACTCGGGTACTTTTCCAAATATTTTTGGCTTCTTTTAGTAGCTTTGTGAGCCATTTTAGGTAACATTACTTATCTCGCATACACAAAATATAGAAACATGGCCCAATCAACATTTCTGCTAAGGGGCTTCTGTGCGTGCACGCCAAGTATTTTGGGGTAGATTGTCATTTTGAAAGTGCCGTATTCTGGGAAGCCATCAAATTTATAAAATCCAATGTTTTTGTTTACTCTACTTGAAAGACATTTTGTTGTAATAAAAAGAAAAATGTCATTGCATGCCTGTCATTTGCACAGCAAGCAAATGAGGAACGTGTTCACTTCCTGGTGTCACGGCTGAGCAAGCCAGCATTGAGTGACCCCAGCAAGAACTACACACTGGCTCCCTCTCGGCCTTGCCATTACCGGGTTAGTGTCGCCAAGCACCACTTGACCAATATTATTGTGGAATGTTCAGCAGTTTCATGTTCCAATAATCCGGTGGTCACAGCTAGTGACCACAAACAATGCAATTCAAAAACCCAGGCAGTCTCATCACTGCTATTGTTCAGGAATCAGGATGACTTGCAAGTTTTAGGAATTAATGAATGGTTAGACTTTTAGGAGTGACCTGTGGGTTACCGAGTGCTGGGTCACACTGTGTTGTTGATATGTGAATCTTAAAACATATACTCTCTGCTCTGTTTTCATGTGAAGACCAAAAATAAATAAATGAAGAAGCCTCCGTTTTCATACCTACAGGGTCAGATACAACTTTAGCTTTTACAAATTTGGAGACCATAATACATCTCAGTATTTCATTTTTATTCTTGGAAAATTCTGAAAGACTGATACGGAGGGACTAACAAGATCAAGAGGGCTGCTCGTAACAAAAGCTTTTAAAGAAAAGAGTAGTGATGCAATTCCTCAGTTAGTTTATTGCAATATATAACATGTTGGGTTATCCGATCAAGGTGGGGTTACTTAGACTTTAGTAAAACATAAACATGATTGTTTACAGCCGTTGTAAACATGAATTCAGGAGTGAAACACGGATGTAGGCCAAATTGACTCATTTCCTTGTTTTCATACATACAGGGTCAATCCATTTTGGGGCCCCTCCGCATCATGTGCATAAATTATACCAACTTTAGAGCTTTAATCTCACTCTGCAAAGACTTGAGTACCACACGGATGCCTCCTAGTTTGGAGGTGATGTGTTGGTATAATTTATGCACATGATGTCAGCGTCATGGCATAGGGTTAGTGTGCTTCTTTAGTTTCACACACACACACACACACACACACACACACACACACACACACACACACACACACACACACACACACACACACACACACACACACACACACACACACACACACACACACACACACACACACACACACACACAGTCGGACCCCGCTATTTGTGGTTGATAAAAATGCGACATGTTTCTCTATTCGCTGAAAAATGTCCTGCAAATTCGCAGTTTTTTTTCTCTTCACGGCCATGTTCCGCGAATTCGCAGTTTTCAGGGGTGCAAAAAAAATTCACGAGCCGCTAGTTTGACACATTTATAAAACCCATCTTTCACCAGCCATGCATAAAGCAGTTGGACATACGCAAAAAAAAATTATACGAGCCACGAGCATGACCTGCTTATACTGTAGAGTACCGTACATTCACTGCTGTGCGATTTGCGTTTTCATGGCAAATTTTAGCTGCAAT
This sequence comes from Myxine glutinosa, assembly GCF_964187855.1. Lineage (NCBI taxonomy): Eukaryota > Metazoa > Chordata > Myxini > Myxiniformes > Myxinidae > Myxine > Myxine glutinosa. The sequence continues at coordinate 103,506,626 of NC_136272.1, forward strand.
ATAAGCGAGCTTCGCTGGATATCCCACCAGATGTGTAAACAAGGCAACCCCGGGAATTATAGAATGCAAATGCTTCATTAAATCTATTATTGAAATTAGCAGATAGGCTCAATACGGCATCGTCCGATAACATCCCCAACAAACAATTGGCAGAGTACTTCCCGCAACTACCCACGATGCTCGCAATCCTACATATACAGACTGTGTCCTCGATCTCGATCTTTGTTCTCGTCCCGTTGCTTCGACCTGTGTTTTTGACTGTTGCTCTGCTCATCGTTCAATCATGGCTCCCAAGCGCAAGATCAGTGCCGGAGATGTGTCGACCACCAAGAGGCAGAAGAAAGTTATGAGCCCGAGCCAGAAAGTGGAGTTGTTCGACCGGCTTTCGAGAGGAGAGAGTGTGGCCTCTGCTGGCAGGCATTACAACGTCAAACAATCCACCGTTCGCTGCATACAGAAGAAGAAAGCGATTCGTGAGAAATTTTCAGCGAGTGCTGTATCGAGTACGAAGGTGGTCACCCATGTCCGAAATGTCCACATGGAAAGGATGGAGAAGACTCTCAGAATATGGATTGAGGACAACACGCAGACGATGGACTTCATGCTGAAAACCATGAGGCTGAACCGTTCCCTAAACCCGCTCATCAAGGACGAGTTGGACGCCATTCCAAGGGTTTCTGAGGAGGATGCGGCGGAGGCAGGCAGTTATGAGGAAGAGTTGCCAAGGTCCAACAACCTCACAGACCAACCAGTTCTTGGGCAAGTTGCTGCAGGATATGTGGGTGCTTGCAGACAGGGTGCAAGACGTTGACCCAGTCGTGGAGAGGTACCTCAAGTTCAAAAGGGGCTTGGATGATGCGCTGCTTCCGTACAAAGAGCTGCATCGAACTGTTGGGCAATGTGTCAGGCAGCTCCCCATTACCCATTTCTTCAGCCATGCTCCCTCCTCCTCAAGACCACCAGCACCCTCTCCCGCCTTCCTCTCAGCGTCCTCACCTTCTCCTACCTCTCCTGGCTCTCCCTTAGTACACGATTTTGCTGCACCATCATTTGGGTCACCCTCAAAGTTCGAGGAATTCATGGGATTTTAATTCATCACCATCATCATCATCACCATCTGAAAGTTACGCATGTTTGTAAAATAAGAATTTTAAACGGTACATGATGGTGGTGTTTTTTTTACTTTCATGGTACGGTATGGTCAAGCTGGTTAAGCACTTTTAACAAACTGTAAGCCCATTCCTTCAATAGATTGGAAATGGTACCTGGTGTTGTCTCTTGTTTTTTTTTTGTAAGCATTTTTTGTGAAACTGTAATCATGTGCATTTGCGGTCGAAAACATTTTAAACTTTAAAATTTTTCCTCTATGAATGAGGAACCGCCGGGAACCTATAATGTATTCCCGTTTTCCCCATTGAAACAATGCCGCGGCATACATTCATGGGATTTTCATCGACCTTCGCGGATTTTCGTCAACATTCACGGGTTTTGCCTCGCCATTCGTGGTTTATTCCTCTCTATTCGTGGATTTTCGCGACTCGGGAACCTATTCCTGACCTTTTTCCATTGAAACAATGCCCCGCTATTCGCGGATTTTCCAGGAACGTATCCCCCGCAAATAGTGGCGTCCGAGGGTACACACACACACACACACACACACACACACACACACACACACACACACACACACACACACACACACACACATATTGACGCCTTTGGACATCGTCGCAATTCAACCCTTTCATAGAAGACGCCATTGTTGGATAAATATAACGCTTGTTGTGACAATACTGGCTGATGATTGGCTGGGTGTAAATACTACTACGCCGCGCGACCAACTCGCTGCACCGTGAGCGGCTATGCTATAAGAAAATAGTGCTGATTATAAACGGCAAATACTTAGTGTTGGACAAAATTCACAATTCAAACTTTTTATATTGATGAGAAAATATATTTCTGAAATTTATTCAAGCATCGATAAGTTGCACCCTTTTAATGAAATGGAAAACGATTTCTAGCTGCTTTTTCCACCTGCTGCATGCCACGGCCTATAGGCAGGGATCACTTTTCAGTACTCCAGACCATGGCAAAAGCAAAAAACAAACAAACCCGAGATCGGTCAAAACCGGAAAATTCTCGTTCATAATACAGTAATCAGGTGGTGTATTTCCAAGCTGGCTTGTTCAAGGGCAATGGCTTTGGTACCATCCGACAGAGTTTTACTTGGTGCAACATCCTTTGCTATCATAATTTTTTTTAGCTTGAAAGGATTCCCCAAAAATACACAAAACTGCATTCCTTTGCAAAGGAATAGGAAGGAATCAGAGGGGTGGGTGGGACAACAACTGTCAATCAGCCTGATGGGGGTGGGGTCACTACACTACACGTTTGCCCTCGGGCCAATCAGACCTATATGGGTGTGGTTAACAGTGAAATATTATCAGGAAGTCGGTGACAGTAACAACCCACGTACATACAAATGTATTTTTATAAAGTACTCTTACGTTTGTGGGGGAAGATGATGAAATACCATAGTGGAGGCAGGATTACATACTGTAGCATGGACCGTGTGATGTGTCGGAGATATTTTGATGTACATATGCAGGGATAAGCATAAGTGTTTATGTGTCACCACACGGAGGGTGGTTTTGTGTTAGTTAAATAGGGCTTAAGGATAATTTCCAGTATGTAATTTCCTCCTGTGATTTTTCCCCTTATGTTTTTACATTCACTTGGCCAGCCATGCAATCAGCCACATTAACCAACAACACCGACAAGCCTGACGGAAACCCAGCACATTCCTGATCGGGTTATACCCCGCCCAATGCCCGCCGACGTAATGCGAACATTCTCGAAGAGACAAAACTCTGCCCCCGATGCATCGTAATGGAGAGACGATGCCCTGAGCGTCGTCATTGGTTAAGGAGACATGGGGTGATGCACAGAGCTTGGGCGATTGGCCAGGGGTGACGCCAGAGCAAGCTCGCTCGGGCCGGAAAAGAGGAAAAATTCCTCTCGGTCTCTCTCTCTCTCTCGGTGCCTTTGTGGGAGACGGGTGCGTCTGTGCGGTGCGCACTGGTTAAGTGACTTTCCAGGCCTGGTGGAGCATTGATGGGAGGAGGAAGGCGTTTGAGCCGTGGTGCTCTCTGGACGCCCTGTGGCTGTGTGGTGTGGACAGAACATGGGGTGATGGCGGTGATGGACAGAGCCAGGAATTTCAGAAAGGAAGGATTTTTGCCGCCGCTTTGCGGCTTGGTGTGCTCGTGTGGTGGTTCAGCGCCATCTTGATCCCGTCGATGATCTGGCCATTTGCCGAACTGTGGGACCCGTTCCACGGCCACCAGGCACCCACATACCCTCGTTAGGACCCCAAAGCTGAGTGTTTGCTGACAAACCATTTCATTTTCTTTTATATTTTCCCTTTGCCCGTAGTCAAGTCAGTGTGTGGAGGGTCCTTCACCTTATCAATATAGTTCTTACCTCAACATTCATTTTATTTGTGTTGCATTTGATTTCATTAAACCCATTATTTGTTGCATTTCTGTGTCGTGTCGTTTCGTTGTTTGTGGGGTCCGGATTAACCCCGTGTGTGCTCGTACAGGTAAGTCCTCAGTCCCTTCCCATCCCATGCATGCCAAAAGCTACTGCCAAGTTTCGAACTGCTGCCTCGGAGTTAAGACCAATCGGCTATCCGTCTGAGGCCGGTGTTAATCGGCCGCGGACGCGACAGTACATACTATTTACAGGGGCAGATCCAGGTGGGAAGGGCATCTGGCGTGTACCCTCCCTAAACCGCTCCCCTCCCTTCAAAAGCAATCGTTTTTAATCCCTTATTAGTTTGACCAGAGGGAACTAAAGGTTTGTTGTCAGTCTGTCCCTCAGTCCCACCTGTGGTTTTTCAGATTATTTTTGGGGTTCCAGGGCATTTTATCAATTTTTGAGTTATGCCCATTTCGGACTTAGAAAATATCACATCAGTAGGGGAAATATATTGCAAAGCAATTCTCGCTCGTTTCATAAGTATTGTTGCGGCCATGGTTTTCAGGTATACTATGAGGGGGGTTGCCCCGATTCCAACGGAAGTACCGGGCCTGAAGCTGTCAGATGCGGATAACTCCATGACCCAGTTGGGTTGATAGGCAGCCACAAACGCCAATTAGTCCACCATGTGGCCCAGAGTCATACGTCCAATTACCATTTACCTGGAGACATCAGCCCACGGCATCAGCCCACATCAGCCCACGGCATTTACGGCATCAGCCCACGGGTCCTAAAATCCTGTTCTTCCGCTCTTTCACTCCCTCTCTCTGTTCTCTTCACCCTCTCTTTTGCTCAAGGTCAACTGCCATCTGCTTAGAAATCAGCCAACATCACCGCTTTGCACAGATCCTAGCAAACTAGCAACTACAGACTACAGCCTTCTCCCAATTATCAGCAAAGTCATGGAATCCATCATTGCTTCGGATATGAAATCTTTCCTCTTCTCCAATGGCTTGATCTCTGATCATCAATTTGGTTTCAGACCAGGTCACTCTACTCTGGACATGCTGCTTCTGCTGTCTCAACAATGGATGGAGGTCCTCAATGCCAAACAGGAAATTAGAGCTGTCTCCCTCGACATATCACGTGCCTTCGATACGGTCTGGCACCCCGCTCTGCTCACCAAACCCTCCTCCTTTGGTATCCATGGAAATCTCCACGCATGGCTGGCGGACTTCCTCTCTCTCGTCGTAGTCGACGTGTGGCCCTGAATGGGTTTCTCTCATCTCCTCTTCCTGTTCAGGCTGGAGTTCCCCAAGGCAGTGTTCTGGGCCCTGTGCTTTTTCTGGTCTTCATCAATGATCTCTCTGACTCTCTTGAAAATCCTCTCTATCTCTTTGCTGATGACTCCACTCTCTGCCGCTCCATTCCTCATCCCTCAGATCGGCAGTCTGCAGCCTCCTCACTCTCTGCAGACCTGGACAAAATCACAGACTGGGCAAACAAGTGGAACATGTCTTTCAATCCTGACAAATCTCACACTCTTACGATGTCTCTCCGAAAAGACCGACTGGACAACCCTCCCATCTACTTTCTGAATAATCCTCTCCAAGAAGTTCTGTCACTCAAGCTTTTGGGTCTCACTATCTGCCATGATCTTTCCTGGGAAAACCACATTTCCAAGCTGGCCTCCAAAGCCAGTCGCCGACTGGGCATCCTCCGTCGTGCGACGTCCTTCCTTGGCACAACTGAGCTCCTCACCACATACAAGGCTTTCATCCGCAGCTCAATGGAATACTGCTCTACCCTCTGGGCTGGTGCTCCTGCCTCACACCTGGCTCGTCTTCACGCTGTTGAAACCAAAGCATTCAGAATCATTGGAATCTCCCGTGATGAAGCTAACTCCAAGGGCCTCTCACTCACTTACCGCAGGCAGGTTGGTGGTCTTTGTCTTCTACCGACTCCTCTCCGGCTTTGCTCCCCCAGCTCTCTCTGGGCTCTGTCCCCCAAATATTCCTGCAGGTCGCACAAGATCTGCCTGCAACCCTCTTATGGTTAAACTGCCAAAATCAAGACTCTCTGCTCACCTTCACTCCTTCATTCCTCTTTCTCCCGCCTCTGGAACAAACTCCCTCACTCTCTTCAATCCCACTCCTCCCTCCAGGTCTTTAAAACGGCTGTTCACCACCATCTCTTATCTTCCCCAATCCAAAACCTTGATCTTTTCTACCCCCGCTAATTTCACCCCAAATCCACTTTTTTGAGGTGACTTTTGTCTTCTTTCGTGGAAGTCCTTGGTGTCCTTGCGTTTTATACCTATCCTGCCTCCCCCCAGGCCCTCTGCCTCCCACACATCCCCCGATGTCCCTGCCCTCAAATGTTGTGTTTGTGTGCTTCCTCCCCTTCTCTCCCCATCTTGTCGACCGCTCCCATTTTTATATACTTTGTTTACTTGTTTGTTTGATTTGTTTGTTTGATAAATGTTAGCTCTTTCACGAGCCTCGACTCTGTATACAAAAAAAGAAAAAAAAAAAAAAAAAAAGGATTACGTGGTCTTCCAGCCGGGGAACATGTTCTCGGTTGTGCACTAAGCTTATCTTGATTAGATCTTAATTGGTGTAGCCAGCAGCCGCTAGTGCACACCAGACTTGGACTAGAGCCAATTAGTTGGGGAATTATAACCTCACAGACTAACGCTGACGCCTGACGGTGCTGGTCCAATGGAGGAAAGGACGGACACAGACAGATCGGAAAGAGTTCAACAATGGGGGAATTTATTTACAATGCAAATGTGATATGCGGAGTCATGCGGTGCTATTCAAGCACTTTAATGCACAAAGGCAAGAAGACAATCAAAATGAATCAAAAAAGGAGAGATGCAAAAAAAAAAAAAAAATGTACAAAGGAGGAAACAATTTGCAACAAACAAAATGTCCAAACAGGAATTTGTTGGAGCAAACTCCCACAATCTCTTCTATACCACTCCTCCCTCCAGGTCTTCAAAACAGCTGTTCACCACCATCTCTTATCTTCCCCCATCCAAAACCTTGATCTTTTCTACCCCCGTTAATCCACCCCAAACCCACCTCCTTTAAATTCCCTGTTTTCTTTCCTGAAATCCCCTGTGGTGTCCAACTTGTTTATCCTGTGTACCCCATCCCAGCCCTCTTACACATATCTCTGGATGTCCCTGTTCTCTACTGTCGTTGTGCTTCCCTCTCTCCCCTTCCCTTTATTATAAGTTATCTGTGTTAGCCCCTTATACGAGGCTCGACTAAGTATACCAAAAAAAAATCTTTAGTAATTCATTTTAAAAAACAACAAAAAAAACACAGTACATGGGCACCCAATCACACACAGAGGGGAGATAGTCCAGAAAGAAAGAAAGAGTGTTTTTTGACCTCTTCATTCACAGGGCGTGAGTAGTCGTGCTCATATCACCCAAACGCTAAACATGTGGGAGTTCTTAATGTGTATTCGTGTGGCTTGCCTTGGCCCAAAACATGCGCTTTACACAGTGCCTGCTCCATTAGCTCGCCCAGCACACTGTTCCGCAACGGAAAGTTCCACCTGCCAGCTCCGACCCACCTATCGTGAGCGCCATCGACCAAGCCCAGATCACCACAACTCAAAGCACCGACCAGCTTAGCCGTCAGACCAATCCAAGACCAAGACACCGACGCTCTAAGCGCTGTGCTTTTCTAATCGCTTGGTGAGTGCGGGGCTTGTAGTTGGATCACAAGAGGCGCTAGGCATGGCTGATGGCACCCATCGGTGAATACTCGATTTCATGAGGTTTGGCGCCACCTACGCGAGACCCCCATCACAATTCCTGCGCAATCTGGCCCCGGACTGTGCCACGCATCGGATCTCCTTGATTAATGTGGGGCACTAGCGCCTCCTGTAGTGGGAGCGAGCGCTGGGAACTTTGCTTGTACGAGCAGCTGAGTTGTCAACGAAGCACTAACGGCTAATTAGCGATTACTTGCTCTGGCGTTAATGAGGTCTGAAGAGGACAGACAAACCAACCCACTGCCATCGTCCCTTGTGCTGTTCTTCCCGTGCTCCGAGGTTGGTGGCGGGTGTCTGTTGTGTTGGTAGATGACGTGATGATAGAGAAGGAATGCGGATGAGCTGTGTGTGGTTGAGGCAAGGTCGTGGTTATTCGTTCTATCGTGGTTTTCGTCATGGAGCAATGAAGAGCATGTATAATGACTTATGCAATGTGAACTAAAGTGAAGGTAAAACAAAGTGTAAATAAAAAGTGTTCGAAGAAATTGTCAGTGTTGTGTGTTTATTGTATCTTGATTAAACTATACTTGATGTGTCTGGCAGTTGAGTTATGGCACGCGATTCAAATGGTGATTTGGCGCGATATGGAAATGAGGAAAGGTTTGGGGGAAACAGCTGCCGGGGATGGGTGGTGGTATCATGTGCTGTGTGACAGTCAAATTAACTAAGACTACAAACATACCTCATTTCACTCAAGTTTGTAGTGTGTATGCTTTGCCACCCCTTTTTTTCCCCCTACTTCAGCTAAAGGATAACATCTAAAGTTTTCAAATTACACCTCTATGCCCTCTTTTGTATCGTCGGTCGCAGGACCTTTCACAAGTTCTCTCGTGCCTGGAAAAGACAGTCAGCATCCGCAAGGAAGCGAGCGAGTCCCTGGGCATGACTGTGGCCGGAGGCCTGGCCAGTCGGAGTGGCGAGTTGCCAATCTTTGTCACCAGTGTACAAGCTCACGGCTGTTTGGGGCAAGACGGACGCGTTTTTAGAGGTACGCAATGTTCCTCATGGGTAAACGTCTTTTTAGGGTACATCTAATGTATGTATATATATATATATATATATATATATATATATATATATATATACATACATACATATATACACAGACTTGGCATTTAATATGGAATATTATTTTTTTCTTGACTTGGGTTTACTTTCTTAACTCAGTATATCAATCTGGTGAGTTTCTTTTACACTTTGGTGATTTATTTGTTAAAAGAACCATGTCACTGATTGTCTGTCGCAGCAAGAAGTCAACAACAGGATTATATCACAGGTGGCATGGCAAAATTTACGGACAGGTGCATTTGATTATTGGCTTCACAGTCGGGTATACAAGGGTTGTTGCGTTCTGTATTAGTGGAAAACAACTGCTGCACGTATCCAAAAGTTATTGCCGCTTCCTCTGGAGATGGTCCGTCAACTCGACAATGCTGTTTGTCATGGAGTGGTGGCTTTACGAAATTCCGGCATGAAACAGCGTGCTATTGTTTGGCAGTATGGCATCACTCAAGATCAGGTGTCAAAGATCCTGAAACAAAATGCTCAGAGGGGTGTCCCTACTCCAATACCGAGGCCAGGACGTCCCCGCAGAACCACAAGGAGGGATGATCACCAGCTGCACCGGTTAGTCCGCAATGGCCGTACCAAGTCAGCTAATCGGCTTAGGGCTGAGTGGCAGCAACTGACAAATGTGCCTGTATCCAGAAGGCTAGTCAACCAACGACTGGTTCAAGCAGGCTATCGTGCCAGGCGTCCCCTGAGAAAGCCACGCCTGACCAGACAACACCGCCAGCGCCGATTGCAGTGGGCCAGAGAGCACCGTCAATGGCGGCCAGGACACTGGAATCACGTGATCTTCAGTGACGACTCTAGATTTCTGGTCTATCATCAAGATAGCAGTGTCCGAGTGCGCAGACAAGTGCATGAAGCCTACAACAAAGATTGTATAGTGCCAAGAGTCCAAGCTGGAGGTGGTGGAGTGACCGTTTGGGCTGCTTTTCATGCAGGGGGCAAAACTGACCTGGTTGTTCTGAATGGAAACCTGAAGCAGTTCAAGTACAGGGCCATTCTGGAAGAAACATTACTTCAATTTGCTCGTGCAGCTTTTCGAGGAAACTTTGTCTTCCAAGATGACAATGCACGGCCTCATCGTGCTCGCATGATCCAACACTTTCTTGCTGACCGTGGTGTAGAGCATATGGAGTGGCCTGCCATGTCCCCGGATATGAATCCGATAGAGAACTTGTGGGCAGAATTAACACGTCAAATCGACCACTTGGACCAGCAGCCGACCTCTGTGCATGAATTGCAGCAGGCTATTGTCACTGCATGGCCAGCGATTCCTGTCCAAACCTTGCCAAATCTCGTGAACAGCATGCCTCAACGTGTACGTGCTCTCCTGAATGCTCGTGGGGGTTACACGAAGTATTGAACTGTAATTTTACTGTTCGTAATCCCAGTCGTTATTTCACTTTTGTTTTTGTTAAAAATTTTTTTGGCTAATGTGCAAAATAAAGACATACTTCTGGAAAACGTACAGAAGTTTAACACAGTACTGTCCATGAATTGAGTTCGATATCAGTTTCCATCACTTTCAAGGATCAATTTATTTGTTTCGAAATGTCAAATGTGGTTTTTGTTTCTTTTAAAGGTCACATTAACAAAATCTAGAATAATATCAACATGATAGGATGCGCATGTGCATGCGCAAGATTGGAGGTCTCGTCTCTTCAAAGCTGTCCATGCGCGCTCGCTTTCGAAGTTAAGTAACTTTTCACAATTGTGTTTTTGTCGAAACTGGTCTTGTATGTACCTATTGGGGTGTCTTTAACAGTATTCTTGGCGTTGGTTTTTCATACCTGTGTACAGAATCGTCGGTCTTTCTTATCGCGTATTCTGAGGCCTAAGTGTAGTACTAGGCTACCGTGTCCGACCTTGGCTTGAGGCTTTGTTTTTGTCTCAGCGGTTCTCCGATCGCGCTGCAATTATTTTCTCCCCCTTTTTATATATTTTGTTTGTCTGGTTGATTTGTTTGTGAAGTAAATGTTAGCTCTTTCAAGAGCCTCGATTCAGTATACAAAAAAAACAAAAACATAATTCCAATGAACTTTCGTTTCTAAGACATCTTGAAAAGTAAGTGCCCGGTGCCTGAAAAAGGCCAACCCCCGCTTTGCGGGGGAAAATGGCCTCTAAAGGTTTTTTTTTCTTTTTTTTTTTCTTTCTCTCTTTCTCTTTCTCTCTCTCTCTCTCTCTCTCTCTCTCCAAAGTGCCAGTAGCTGTATTGCAGCATTCGCGGCCTTTTTGGTTTGTTTGCTGGCCCCAAGCCGCCATTACGCATGCGGTCAGAGTGGGAGAAAAAGGGAGGAGCGGCCAGGAACACAGGCGTGGCCCCATCAACGCGTCACGAGGGGAGGTACTGATGAACCCTCGCGGCCAATCCGGGCCGAGGCGTGTTCACCGGTAGGCGGAGCAAAGCGGACGCGGCTTAATACGCGAAGCTTGCAATAAAAGCGCGAGCGCGAAGCCTTTTTACAGAGATGAACCGGGAGATGAACGAGAGAGCAGATGCGAGGAGAAAAGATCGGCCAACGCGAGAGAACAGCGCAGAGGCGGCAAATATAAGAACATTGCGCAGAGGATCGTTTGGGACGATCGGTTTTGACACGAACCGCCGTTGGTTTTGAGCGCGTTCGGCACGCTGTACGTACATGCATTCCAGCCCCTCACGTTTGTAAGGTCCGGTCGCGCGTCAAGCTGCCAGCCGTTCTTCACCCGCGGGCCCGGAGCCTGGACCATCTCATCGCCTGGAACCATCCTCCCCTACCAGCTACCATTCCGTGTGTCTGTTTGTATTGTCATGGGCGTGTTATATAAGAGTGTATAAGGTTGCCCTATGTCCTTTTGTTTCCTCTTCTTGTATATTCCCTTCTTTCGTTTCCTCTTTTAGATAGTTAATAAATCTATTTGTTCTTCCTTCACCCTTCTCATTCTTTGGCTTCCTCTCATCCGATCGTCTTCGTCTTTTCCCCATTGAGTACATGTGGCACGATTTGGCCAATCGCTATTTTTTTTTCTTTTTTTTTCCGTATACTGAATCGAGGCTCGTGAAAGAGCTGACATTTACTTCACAAACAAATCAACCAGACAAACAAAATATATAAAAAGAGGGAGCGGAAAACAAGAGAAGGGGAAGCACACAAACACTTGAGAGCACACAACATTTAAGAACAGGGAGATGTGTGGGAGGGAGAGGGCTTGGGGGGAGGAGGCGTGGTTAGGGGGGGGGGGTGGGAGAAGTATAAAACACAAGGACACCAAGGACGTCCAGGACAGAAGTTGGTATTTCAAAAAAGTGGAATTGGGGTGAAATTAGCGGGGATAGAAAAGATCAAGGGTTTGGATGGGGGAAGATAAGAGATGGTGGTGAACAGCTGTTTTAAAGATATGGAGGGTGGAGTGGGATTGAAGAGAGTGAGGGAGTTTGTTCCAGAGGCGGGAGAAAAGAGGAATGAAGGAGTGAAGGTGAGCAGAGTTTTGATTTTGGCAGTTTAACCATAAGAGGGTTGCAGGCAGATCTTGTGCGACCTGTCGGAATATTTGCGGGACAGAGCCCAGAGAGAGCTGGGGGGGCAAGGCCAGAGAGGAGTCGGTAGAAGACGGAAAGACCACCAACCTGCCTGCGGTGAGTGAGTGAGAGGCCCTTGGAGTTAGCTTCATCGTGGGAGATTCCAATGATTCTGAATGCTTTGGTTTCAACAGCGTGAAGACGAGCAAGGTGTGAGGCAGGAGCGCCAGCCCAGAGGGGAGAGCAGTATTCCATTGAGCTGCGGATGAAAGCCTTGTATGTGGTGAGGAGCTCAGGTATGCCAAGGAAGGACTTCGCATGACGGAGGATGCCCAGTCGGCGACTGGCTTTGGAGGCCAGATTTGAAATGTGGTTTTCCCAGGAAAGATCATGGCAGATAGTGAGACCCAAAAGCTTGAGTGACAGAACTTCTTGGAGAGGATTATTCAGAAAGTGGATGGGAGGGTTGTCCAGTCGGTCTTTTCGGAGAGACATCATAAGAGTGTGAGATTTGTCAGGATTGAAAGACGTGTTCCACTTGTTTGCCCAGTCTGTGATTTTGTCCAGGTCTGCAGACAGTGAGGAGGCTGCAGACTGCCAATCTGAGGGATGAAGAATGGAGCGACAGAGAGTAGAGTCATCAGCAAAGAGATAGAGAGGATTTTCAAGAGAGTCAGAGAGATCATTGATGAAGACCAGAAAAAGCACAGGGCCCAGAACACTGCCTTGGGGAACTCCAGCCTGACCAGGAAGAGGAGATGAGAGAAACCCATTCAGGGCCACACGTTGACTACGACGAGAGAGGAAATCCGCCAGCCATGCGTGGAGATTTCCATGGATACCAACAGAGGAGAGTTTGGTGAGCAGAGCGGGGTGCCAGACCGTATCGAAGGCACGTGATATGTCAAGGGAGACAGCTCTAATTTCCTGTTTGGCATTGAGGACCTCCATCCATTGTTGAGAAAGCAGAAGCAGCATGTCCAGAGTAGAGTGACCAGGTCTGAAACCAAATTGATGATCAGAGATCAAGCCATTGGAGAAGAGGAAAGATTTCATATCTGAAGCAATGATGGATTCCATGACTTTGCTGATAATTGGGAGAAGGCTGATTGGTCTGTAGTTGCTGGGATTTGTTTTTGCACCTTTTTTGTGCAAAGCGGTGATGTTGGCAGATTTCCAAGCAGATGGCAGATGACCTTGAGCAAAAGAGAGGGTGAAGAGAACAGAGAGAGGGAGTGAAAGAGCGGAAGAACAAGATTTTAGGACCCGTGGGCTGATGCCGTCAGGTCCAGTTGCAAAATCAGAGTTGAGGGTTGACAGAAACTTTTCCACCTTGTCAGGAGGAAAGGACACAGAGTCCAGGAGCAGCTGGGTACGACTGGGTACGGTGGGTACAGAGAGGGATGGGTTTGGGACACAAGATTTAGAGGCAAACACAGAGTTGAGGCATTCAGCTTTTTCACGTGCGGAGTCAGCCGTGTGGCCGTTTGAGGTGAGGGAGGGGATGGGGGGGGAACAAACAACAGAAACAGATTTCACCAGATGCCACCAGGATTTGGAAGAGGGAGACAGATAAGAGAGTTCTGTCCTGAGAACGGAGAGATATTGTTTCCTGGCTCTCCTGAGGGTGGACACACACTTGTTTCGGGCTTTGTGAAAGGAAATGAGATTTCCTTCCGTTGGATTTGCTTGCCAGGAGACGAAAGCAAGTTGTTTCTGGGCAATAGCCTCACCACAAGATTCCGTGTACCATGGACGGGAGGAAGGGTATGACAACTGAAGACGAGATGGGATAAATCTGTGCATGAGAGAGAGCAAATCTGTGCATGAGAGAGAGAGCAAAAGGACTAAACCTATAATCGGGTTTAGTCCTTTTGTTAACGGCCTGAGTCGTGGCTCGCTTCGCTCGGCATGTCCATTACAGCCGCGGCTCGGGCGGGGATCATTTCCTCGCTTACCGGAAGGCGCTGGTAATTAGGTAATAGGAACAATTGGCCTACCACCCTATTCAGCGCTGACCGGAAGTGACGTCATAGCTCCAGGACCGGAGACGGCCAGCTTAATAGATGAGGGGATTAACCCCCCCGCCCCCCCCCCCCCTCGGTAAGGGGAGCGCCGTACTCTGAGATCCGTAACAATATATATATATATATATATATATATATATATATATATATATATATATATATATATATATGTTGAGAAAGAAATGTGGCTAAACTGAGAAAAGGAAGAGAAGACACAGACAGAGGGTGGTAGAGGTGTGGCGGTAAGAAAGTGAATACCAAATGTAAACAGTATAAACAAAGCATAGAAGTGCTCAGCCAGGGTCTTGTGTTCCTGGACCCTGATAAACTTTACTTATCAAACTATAAATGCACTCATGGAGTGCATAGTCTCGCCTCAAGCGTTCATTCCGAACAAAAATACCATTGCAAACTGAACACACGACTATTATGGCCCATACAGACATCTCGTCCATGCACCCTATTATGTCACTTAGTTTATTGGCATGGGTCATGAACGTCATTAATTTAATTCTGCATGCACATTGAGTCTTACATCAGAAATATTAAGTTTTGGATAAGAATTTAAAAATTCAAGCAATTTATGGCTGGAATACCACTTCTCCGATGACGTCATTGTTATCACCCTATGTATCCCATGGGGAGTTGATGACATCTGCCAAGTTTCAATATTTTTTGTGGTTTTGGAAAATGATCATTTTTTTTCTTTAATCCAATATGGTTGCCATACCATGTGACCTATAACATTAGTTAGCAATGAGATATTCTCACTGGAGAGTCACTCCTATGTTTAAAGTTTTGCATCGATCGGACAAGTGGCTGCAGACAAAACCATTTTTTTAAAAGTGAATATATATAGACGTGGACACACACAGACAGGGGCATTGCAAAAGTCTCACATTCCCTTAGGGTTTAGGCCCTTAGGGGCAAGACCAATTACCTTTGTAAGGCAATGCATTTTTTCCATAAGTTGTGAGCCAATCTGAATTGCATCACCTTGTTCCGATTCCATCCAGGTGATGTTCTTCTGAGCGTAAATGGCGTCGACTTGACACTGAGAAGTCATGCCGAGGCAGTCGCCCAGCTGAAGGCATGCGCAGCATCCACGCTGGTCACATTACGTGCACTCGAGGTGTGCTTCACCCAACATGACAGACACCTCGTTGAAGAATCGTTTGTACGACCCACTGCAGATGAAGATGGGGACTCTGGTTGGTCGCCACCCTGGTTGATGTGGCTAGGCCTACCAAGGTGAGCCCCTGGGCTAAAAAGGGCAAACAGGAATGTAATAAAAAGATGCATACAGGAAATTACCAAGGAGCCTGACTCAACAAGGGGAAATGTCAATGGATGGACTGATATTATAATGCAATATGATTAACAAATCTAAAAATATATAATGTATTTATTCATACAAACAGTACATTTGTATCTACAGTCTGACATTTGACCATTTTAGACCATCTATGTATTACATATACATGGTAAAATAATTCAATCAGAGAACATAATATTCGAAGAAATTAAGATGGAAAACAAAGAGGAAAAATGAATAATTATTTACCGGAATTAATTACAAAAAGTGTTGCAATGACAGTGGAATTGAAAAGCACAACACAGACGTGCTTTTGGACATTGTGCAGCTTTCTGCAGAACCGCAAGGAGGTGGTGCTGCGGAGAAGCCGTTCAGGAAGCTGGGGTTTCAGCATCGTCGGAGGCTACGAGGAAAACCAGAGCACGCAACCCTTCTTCATAAAATCCATCGTGCTTGGAACACCGGCCTACAACGACGGCAGACTCAAGTCAGGCTTGGAAACCACTTTATGCGATTCGCTACTTTAGCTACGAGGAAAGGAGGCAGCACGATAGATTATGGGCCTAGAGGCTCCAAGTTAGAATCCCATTGAATGAATGAATGAATGATCGTTTTAAGGCCATTTTCCCCGCTAGAGCGGGGGTTAGCCTTGCGGGCCCCATGACAATCATGGTTCCCTGTTTGAGGCAATGTTTTTATGGCCGGATGCCCTTCCTGACGCCAACCCTTGGTCACCTCTTACGATGCGCAGGGATTTTTTTTTTTTTTTTGTATACAAGATCGAGGCTCGTGAAAGAGCTAACATTAATCACACAAAAAGACAAACCGACACACAAAACACAAAAAACAAGGGGAGCGGCAGACAAGATGGGGAGAGAGGGGGAAGGACACAAAAGAGAGGGGGAAGGACACAAACGAGAGGGGGAAGAGGGGGGAGGACACAAACACAACATTTGAGAGCAGGGACATCGGGAGGACTTGGGGGGAGGTGGGAGAGGATTAAAACATATGAACACTGCAAGGACTCTGGGGTGAATTACCGGGGGTAGAAAAGATCAAGGTTTTCGATGGGGGAAGATAAGAGCTGGTGGTGAACAGCTGTTTTAAAGATCTGGAGGGAGGAGTGGGATTGAAGGGAGTGGGGGAGTTTGTTCCAGAGGCGGGAGAAAAGGGGAATGAAAGAGTGAAGGTGAGCAGAGAGCCTAGACTTTGGCAGTTTAACCATAAGAGGGTTGCATAAGAGGGATACGGTGTACCTATTCTAAATCGGGGTACACACCGGGATCATTCATCCCAGCAAGCTGGTACTCAATTTGCCGACCTCGGAAGGATGACAGGCTGAGTCAACCCCCCTGGTGTTAATTCAGCGATCGACCGGGATTCGAACCCAGGATCCTAGGATCCCAAGCCAGCACCCTAACCGCTAAGCCAACACCAGGCTAAGCCAACACCAAGTTATAATCCCATTGTAGTCACAAAAAGCCATTGCTGTACAGTGTGTTCAAAAGTTAACAAACAACAACAAAACAAATATGCTGGGATAGTCAACACTTGGTGGATTGGAGATGAAGCGAAGATTCTTAACGACAACATCTAAATTGTAAACTGGCTCAGAGGTGCAACGTCCCATATCCACAGCACCCAAAGGGCTGAGGAAGATGATAAACCTGCCATTCTGAACCCTCAGACATGGACAGATGGCTCAAAGACATGTTTCTGCATCGACTAGAGAGTTCAACACTACCTTTCAGTCCAAACATTGATGGACTATGGTAATAATTAGAGCTGGGAGGGCAGGATAGCCTCGAGTTATGCTTACTCACCTCTGAGTTGTCTACCCCGGGTGTGAATCTCGGCCCAGCTATAAAATGTCATGTCAGTGTTTCACAGACAGGATGATTCATCAATGTGTGTGCCATCCCTCGGAGATGGACGTTAATCCGGGCATCCCATCTGCAGGAATTAGTTGGTGGACGTTAGAGGTCCCACGGTGTCCTTCGCGAAGACACCTGTTAGTTATACAACCCATGTGTCCAAATGGAAATGTCCCTCCTTACCTGAGGACTAATTCTGGAAGCACACTATATGATTGTACAGAAGAGTTAAGTAGAGCATGTGCTTCAGCTTTCTCTCATCCAACAGATGCGGCGACATGATCGTGGCCGTTAACAGCCATGCTACGGCCGGCATGAGCCACGCGGCGCTGGTGGCTTTACTCAAAGAGGTACGTGGAAAGGTCACACTGACGGTAGTGTCCTGGCCGGGCAGCATCCTGTGATGGGCAACCTGTGTTACTCCATGCAGCCATAAATACTGGACCAGCATCAGGGTTGCGTCACTGCAGGAACAACCCCTTCGAGTCGCTTCATGTACTGGGTGCCAAATATTCCTGAAGGATCTGCGGTTGTTTGCCATAAACAGCTCAAAAAGCAAGAGCAAAATACATTCCAAGCTGGAACAAGGAAGGACAAGAGGAACCAAGGGACAATTTAGCCATTTTCTGCACACTCTGGTCACTCGGACTCAAAAAATTAATAATTAAAAGGTATTTCCAAAATCCTTCAGTGAAAATTGGCAAAACGGAAGTGAGGACTGAAATCCCACGTTTACATCTCCCACGATAGATTAAATTGCTTTATTGCGCAAACATTCCACAAAGGAGTTAAACTAGGTGGACAATTGCACCATGTGCTAGAGTACTAGGAGAATAAAAAGGAATGACGTTTCTAATAAAAACGCCTTTTAAACCACAATTCTTTAATAATAATAATAATAATAAATAAAAGAATAAACTGCTGGGACACTTTTATGACCATGAAAGATGCAATTTGTCGTGTTGCAAATCGTTACGATGTACACATCTGCAGCGCAGATTATTGTATTCTTCAAGTTGTATTTTTCACACTTCGGTGCAATTGTACTATAAGAAATAAAATCCGACATTAGATGACGGATGTTAGTGTGGACTCATCTCATGTAGCTGTAACATACTGACAAGCACTTTCAGAACTTGAAACAATTGTGGCAATTCAACCAAAAGTTGTCAAATAAACACACCTTGGTTCATGTACAAACTTTATACAGGTACTTTTTGTTTTTTATAATCCTTTTGAATATTGCTGCAACTGACAATTTTAAAATCGTATGTTACACATATAATGAGATAATGCTCAGATATCACCATTAGAATCAATTGTTCAACATGTAATGTGCTGGTGTTGCATTAAAATCCATTTTCAATAGACAAGGTCATGTCTCTATTCGGTTATAAACACCGCTAAGTATAGTTACATTGTTTAGTTTAGCATTGTTTAGTTATATTGTTCAGCACGCAATTCCAATCCCAACTCAGCTATGAACTATCATCTTTGTGTTCTGCATTTAGAGCAAGGAATCAACATGTGTCCTCCTTTTGGATGGAGGTTAAGCAGGAAGACCCGTCTGAGAGCACTCGTCATTGGTGGACGTCAAAGAAGGCAAGTGTTTAGCGAAGAGAATGCGAGTTAAAGGTAGAGGACAAAAAAGGGAAAAAACCAATGGAAAGTCACATTATCCGGTGTTGGGCGACCATGTGCGGGAGGGATGCAGCACCATTATTCCACGAGAAAGTCAATCAACTCACACCTGTTTGATGGAGGTGGAAAACGCCGTCTCAGGCGTCGTTCCAGAATATCCCATAAATGCTCAATTGGGTTCAGATCTGGTGACCGAGAAGGCCATGACATATGGAAAACAGTGTCATGCTCATCAAACCATTGGGCGACCACACGTGCTCTGTGGATGGGGGATTTAGGGGGTTTTAATGGCCGAAGCCTTTTCTATTATAAAAAAAGGTTAAAAAAGAAGCGTCAAACCAGAAATCAAAGCCATAATCAAAAACAATAATCAAACAAGGCCAGATACATTCAAAGTACACCGCCCCCATGCCAACTAATTAAATATCCTACTCATAGAGGCTGCATTGGGAGGGAGAGGTGTACACTAATTGATTGATGAATTGTATAATTTAATATCAGGCTAACCCCCGCTCTTGCAGGGAAAATGGCCTTAAAATGCATGTTGTTGTGTTGTTGTTGTATAATTTAATATCAATAAAAGATTATCACAAAATATTTTCTTAATCAATTGGCTAATAGCATAACTAAACCAATAGTGCTTCATCCGAAGATGTATCTTTTAGAAATTTAATTAAATAAGTCATTAATAAAAAATTAAATAATTAATTGATTAATCAATAAATAATTAATCGATTAATCAATAAATAATAATTAATCGATTAAATGATTAATCAATAAATCAAAAATATCCTTGATAGCCACATCACTTGGTCACTGTCATGTCCAAATATTAGCTTCCCAGCTCAAAAGGTGCCTGAGATATTGGCCAAATGAGAAAGAAAATAAATAAATGATTAATAATGAAAATAAATAAATAATAATGAAAAAATTAAATTGTTAATCAATTCGGTCACAGAACACATAAACCACCACCATTTCATCAGAATCTGTAACTGTTTAAAAAAAATATTATTATTAATTAATCGAATAATTAATCGATTAATTGATGAATTTATTAATCAATAAATCAAAAATATCCTTGATAGCCACATCACTTGGTCACTCATGTCCAAATATTAGCTTCTGAGCTCAAAAGGTGCCTGAGATATTGGCCAAATGAGAAAGAAAATAAATAAATGATTAATAATGAAAATAAAGAAATAATAATCATAAAAAAATTAAATTATTAATCGATTCGGTCAGAGAACACATAAACCACCACCATTTCATCAGAATCTGTAACTTAAAAAAAAACAAACATTTTAGTCATTAATCGAATAATTAAATAATTAATCGATTAATTGATTAATTAATAAATCAAAAATAACCTTTGCAGCCAAATCACCTGGTCATTGGCATGTCCAAATATCAGCTTCCTAACTCAAAAGGTGCCTGAGTTACTGGTCAGAAGAGAAAGGAAATTTGATTAATTAAATAAGTACTTAATTAATCGCTAATAATTAAATAACTCCTCAATTAATTGATTATTCAAAAAACAAAAAATACCGTTTTTGAGAAAGGACTTGCTCACTACTGTGCCGAAATTTCAGCTTCCTCGCTCAAAGGATGGCTGAGATATCGCCCGGACAAGCAAGCAAGAAAACAAGAAAACAAACAAGTACACATACATTCAAAGTACACCGCCCCCCTTCCAAATAATTAAATATCTTACAGCGCGGCATTGCCGGGGCGCCTCCAGCGCCCGGCAATACCGCAGTGCAGCTCATTGAGGCTGCATTGGGAGGGAGAGATGTACACTAATTGATTGATTAATTGTATAATTAAAATCAATAAAAGATTATCACAAAATATTTTCATAATCAATTGGCTAATAGCATAACTAAACCACTAGTGCTTCATCCGAAGATGTATCTTTTAGAAATTTAATTAAATAACTCATTAATAAAAAATGAAATAATCAATTGATTAATCAATAAATAATTAATTGATTAAATGATTAATCAATAAATCAAAAATATCCTTGATAGCCACATCACATGGTCACTGTCATGTCCAAATATTAGCTTCCCAGCTCCAAAGGTACCTGAGATATTGGCCAAATAAGAAAGAAAATAAATAAATAATTAATAATGAAAATAAATAAATAATAATCATAAAAAAATTAAATTATTAAACAATTCTGTCACAGACCACATAAACCACCACCATTTCATCAGAATCTGTAACTGATTTTTTTTTTTTTTTTTTGGCATTAATCGAATAATTAAATAATTAATCGATACATTGAATAATTACTTAATCAATAAATCAAAAATATCCTTGATAGCCACATCACATGGTCACTGTCATGTCCAAATATTAGCTTCTGAGCTCAAAAGGTGCCTGAGATATTGGCCAAATGAGAAAGAAGACAAATAAATGATTAATAATGAAAATAAATAAATAATAATCATAAAAAAATTAAATTAATCAATTCGGTCAGAGAACACATAAACCACCACCATTTCATCAGAATCTCTAACTTAAAAAAAAAAAATTTTTTTGGTCATTAATCAAATGATTAAATAATTAATCGATTAATTGATTAATTAATAAATCAAAAATAGCCTTTGCAGCCAAATCACCTGGTCATTGGCATGTCCAAATATCAGCTTCCTAACTCAAAAGGTGCCTGAGTTAATGGTCAGAAGAGAAATGAAATTTAATTAATTAAATAAGTACTTCATTAATCGCTAATAATTAAATAACTCATCAATTAATTGATTAATAAAAAAACAAAAAATACCGTTTTTGACAAAGGACTTGCTCACTGTTGTCCCGAAATTTCAGCTTCCGAGCTCAAAGGATGGTTGAGATATCGCCCGGACAAACAAACAAGAAAGCAAGAAAACAAACAACCAGAGTGAAAACTGAGTACTCTCTTTCAGTGTGCGTCACTGCCGAGCCCCCTTCGGTGCCCGGCAATGACGATTTGCAATGCCTGGAGATGGCATAGGAAAGGAGCGGTGTACAACAAGAAAACAACCAAGAAAACAAACAAACAAACAACCAGAGTGAAAACTGAGTACTCCCTTTAAGCGTGCGTCACTGCCGAGCCCCCTTCGGTGCCCAGCAATGACGATTTGCAATGCCTGGGGATGGCATAGGAAAGGTGCGGTGTACAAAAATCAGTTCCAGATTCTGATGAAATGGTGGTGGCTTATGTGTTCTGTGACCGAATTGATTAATAATTTAATTTTTTAATGATTATTGTACACCGCTCCTTTCCTATGCCACCTCCAGGCATTGCAAATCGTCATTGCCGGGCACCGAAGGGGGCTCGGCAGTGACGCACGCTGAAAGAGAGTACTCAGTTTTCACTCTGGTTTCTTGTTTGTTGTACACCGCTCCTTTCCTATGCCATCTCCAGGCATTGCAAATCGTCATTGCCGGGCACCAAAGGGGGCTCGGCAGTGACGCACGCTGAAAGAGAGTACTCAGTTTTCACTCTGGTTTCTTGTTTGTTTTCTTGTTTTCTTGTTTGTTTGTTTTCTTTCTTGGTTGTCCGGACGATATCTCAGCCATCCTTTGAGCTAGGAAGCTGAAATTTCGGCACAGTAGTGAGCAAGTCCTTTGTCAAATACGGTATTTTTTGTTTTTTGAATAATCAATTAATTGAGGAGTTATTTAATTATTAGCGTTTAATTAAGTACTTATTTAATTAATTAAATTTCATTTATCTTCTGACCATTATTAACTCAGGCACCTTTTGAGTTAGGAAGCTGATATTTGGACATGCCAATGACCAGGTGATTTGGCTGCAAAGGATATTTTTTGATTTATTAATTAATCAATTAATCGATTAATTATTTAATTATTCGATTAATGACAAAAAAAATTTTTTTTTTAAAGTTACAGATTCTGATGAAATAGTGGTAGTTTATGTGTTCTCTGACCAAATTGATTAATAATTTAATTTTTTTATGATTATTATTTATTTATTTTCATTATTAATCATTTATTTATTTTCTTTCTCATTTGGCCAATATCTCAGGCACCTTTTGAGCTGGGAAGCTAATATTTGGACATGAGTGACCAAGTGATGTGGCTATCAAGGATATTTTTGATTTATTGATTAATCATTTCATCTATTAATTATTTATTGATTAATCGATTAATTATTTATTGAGTAATCAATTAATTATTTAATTTTTTATAAATGACTTATTTAATTAAATTTCTAAAAGATACATCTTCGGATGAAGCACTAGTGGTTTAGTTATGCGATTAGCCAATTGATTATGAAAATATTTTGTGATAATCTTTTATTGATTTTAATTATACAATTAATCAATCAATTAGTGTACACCTCTCCCTCCCAATGCAGCCTCAATGAGCTGCACTGCGGTATTGCCGGGCGCCAGAGGCGCCCCGGCAATGCCGCGCTGCAGCATATTTAATTATTTGGCATGGGGCGGTGTACTTTGAATGTATTTGTACTTGTTATTTATTTATTTTCATTATTAATCATTCATTTATTTTCTTTCTCATTTGGCCAATATCTCAGGCACCTTTTGAGCTGGGAAGCTAATATTTGGACATGACAGTGACCAAGTGATGTGGCTATCAAGGATATTTTTGATTTATTGATTAATCATTTAATCGCTTAAATATTTATTGATTAATTGATTAATTATTTATTGATTAATCAATTAATTATTTAATTTTTTATTAATGATTTATTTAATTAAATTTCTAAAAGATAGGTCTTCGGATGAAGCACTACTGGTTTAGTTATGCTATTAGCCAATTGATTAAGTAAATATTTTGTGATAATCTTTTATTGATTTTAATTATACAATTAATCAATCAATTAGCGAACACCTCTCCTTCGCAATGCAGCCTCTATGAGGTGGACTGCGGTATTGCCGGGCGCCTTAGGCGCCCCGGCAATGCCGCGCTGTAGGATATTTCATTATTTGGCATGGGGGCGGTGTACTTTGAATGTATGTGTACTTGTTGTACACCGCTCCTTTCCTATGCCATCTCCAGGCATTGCAAATCGTCATTGCTGGGCACCGAAGGGGGCTCGGCAGTGACGCACGCTGAAAGAGAGTACTCAGTTTTCACTCTGGTTTTTTTTTTTTTTTTTTTCTTTCTTGTTGTACACCGCTCCTTTCCTATGCCATCTCCAGGCATTGCAAATCGTCATTGCTGGGCACCAAAGGGGGCTCGGCAGTGACGCACGCTGAAAGAGAGTACACAGTTTTCACTCTGGTTGTTTGTTTTCTTGTTGTACACCGCTCCTTTCCTATGCCATCTCCAGGCATTGCAAATCGTCATTGCCGGGCACCAAAGGGGGCTCGGCAGTGACGCACGCTGAAAGAGAGTACTCAGTTTTCACTCTGGTTTCTGGTTGTACACCGCTCCTTTCCTATGCCTTCTCCAGGCATTGCAAATCGTCATTGCCGGGCACCAAAGGGGGCTCGGCAGTGACGCACGCTGAAAGAGAGTACTCAGTTTTCACTCTGGTTTCTTTCTTGTTTTCTTTCTTGCTTTCTTGCTTTCTTGTTTGTTTGTCCGGACGATATCTCAGCCATCCTTTGAGCTAGGAAGCTGAAATTTCGGCACAATAGTGAGCAAGTCCTTTCTCAAAAACGGTATTTTTTTTTTTGATTAATCAATAAATTGAGGAGTTATTTAATTATTAGCAATTAATTAAGTACTTATTTAATTAATCAAATTTCCTTTCTCTTCTGACCATTAACTCAGGCACCTTTTGAGTTAGGAAGCTGATATTTGGACATGCCAATGACCAGGTGATTTGGCTGCAAAGGATATTTTTGATTTATTAATTAATCAATCAATTAATCGATTAATTATTTAATTATTTGATTAATGACTAAAAATTTTTTTTATTTTAAGTTACAGATTCTGATGAAATGGTGGTGGTTTATGCATTCTCTGACCGAATTGATTAATAATTTAATTTTTTAATGATTATTATTTATTTATTTATTTATTAATTATTTAATTATTTGATTAATGAGTTTTTTTTTTTTTAAAGTTACAGATTCTGATGAAATGGTGGTGGTTTATTTGTTCTCTGACCGAATTGATTAATAATTTAATTTTTTTATGATTATTATTTATTTATTTTCATTATTAATCATTTATTTATCTTCTTTCTCATTTGGCCAATATCTCAGGCACCTTTTGAGCTGGGAAGCTAATATTTGGACATGAGTGACCAAGTGATGTGGCTATCAAGGATATTTTTGATTTATTGATTAATGAATTATTAATTAATCAATTAATCAATTAATCGATTAATTATTTAATTATTTGATTTATGACCCAAATTTTTTTTTTTTCCCCCAGTTACAGATTCTGATGAAATGGTGGTGGCTTATGTGTTCTGTGACCGAATTGATTGATAATGCAATTTTTAATGATTATTTATTTATTTTCATTATTAATCATTTATTTATTTTCTTTCTCATTTGGCCAATATCTCAGGCACCTTTTGAGCTGGAAAGCTAATATTTGGACATGACAGTGACCAAGTGATGTGGCTATCAAGGATATTTTTGATTTATTGATTAATCATTTAATCGATTAATTATTTATTGGTGAATCAATTAATTATTTAATTTTTTATTAATGACATTTAATTAAATTTCTAAAAGATACATCTTCGGATGAAGCACGAGTGGTTTAGTTATGCTATTAGCCAATTGATTAAGGAAATAATTTGTGATAATCTTTTATTGATTTTAATTCTACAATTAATCAATCAATTAGCGTATACCTCTCCCTCCCAATGCAGCCTCTATGAGGTGCACTGCGGTATTGCCGGGTGCTGTAGGCGCCCCGGCAATGCCGCGCTGTAGGATATTTAATTATTTGGCATGGGGGCGGTGTACTTTGAATGTATGTGTACTTGTTTTCTTTCTTGTTTTCTTGCTTTCTTGTTTGTTTGTCCGGACGATATCTCAGCCATCCTTTGAGCTAGGAAGCTGAAATTTCAGCACAATAGTGAGCAAGTCCTTTGTCAAAAACGGTATTTTTTTTTTTGATTAATCAATAAATTGAGGAGTTATTTAATTATTAGCGATTAATTAAGTACTTATTTAATTAATCAAATTTCCTTTCTCTTCTGACCATGAACTCAGGCACCTTTTGAGTTAGGAAGCTGATATTTGGACATGCCAATGACCAGGTGATTTGGCTGCAAAAGATATTTTTGATTTATTAATTCATCAATTAATCGATTAATTATTTAATTATTTGATTAATGACAAAAAAATTTTTTTTTTTAAAGTTACAGATTCTGATGAAATAGTGGTAGTTTATGTGTTCTCTGACCAAATTGATTAATAATTTAATTTTTTTATGATTATTATTTATTTATTTTCATTATTAATCATTTATTTATTTTCTTTCTCATTTGGCCAATATCTCAGGCACCTTTTGAGCTGGGAAGCTAATATTTGGACATGAGTGACCAAGTGATGTGGCTATCAAGGATATTTTCGATTTATTGATTAATCATTTCATCTATTAATTATTTATTGATTAATCGATTAATTATTTATTGAGTAATCAATTAATTATTTAATTTTTTATAAATGACTTATTTAATAAAATTTATAAAGGATACATCTTCGGATGAAGCACTAGTGGTTTAGTTATGCGATTAGCCAATTGATTATGAAAATATTTTGTGATAATCTTTTATTGATTTTAATTATACAATTAATCAATGAGTGTACACCTCTCCCTCCCAATGCAGCCTCAATGAGCTGCACTGCAGCATATTTAATTATTTGGCATGGGGCGGTGTACTTTGAATGTATGTGTACTTGTTTTCTTTCTTGTTTGTTTTCTTGTTTTCTTGTTTGTTTGTCCGGACGATATCTCAGCCATCCTTTGAGCTAGGAAGCTGAAATTTCGGCACAGTAGTGAGCAAGTGCTTTCTCAAAAAGCGTATTTTTTGTTTTTTGAATAATCAATAAATTGAGGAGTTATTTAATTATTAGCGATTAATTAAGTACTTATTTAATTAATCAAATTTCCTTTCTCTTCTGACCATTAACTCAGGCACCTTTTGAGTTAGGAATCTGTTATTTGGACATGCCAATTTAGGTGATTTGGCTGCAAAGGCTATTTTTGATTTATTAATTAATCAATTAATCGATTAATTATTTAATTATTCGATTAATGCCAAAAAAATTTTTTTTTTAAAGTTACAGATTCTGATGAAATAGTGGTGGTTTATGTGTTCTCTGACCAAATTGATTAATAATTTAATTTTTTTATGATTATTATTTATTTATTTTCATTATTAATCATTTATTTATTTTCTTTCTCATTTGGCCAATATCTCAGGCACCTTTTGAGCTGGGAAGCTAATATTTGGACATGAGTGACCAAGTGATGTGGCTATCAAGGATATTTTTGATTTATTGATTAATCATTTCATCTATTAATTATTTATTGATTAATCGATTAATTATTTATTGACTAATCAATTAATTATTTAATTTTTTATAAATGACTTATTTAATTAAATTTCTAAAAGATACATCTTCGGATGAAGCACTAGTGGTTTAGTTTTGCGATTAGCCAATTGATTATGAAAATATTTTGTGATAATCTTTTATTGATTTTAATTATACAATTAATCAATCAATTAGTGTACACCTCTCCCTCCCAATGCAGCCTCAATGAGCTGCACTGCGGTATATTTAATTATTTGGCATGGGGCGGTGTACTTTGAATGTATCTGTACTTTTTTTTTTTTATTAAGTAATTAATTCAATAATTAAATAAATAATCGATTAATTGATTGATCAATAAATTGAAAATATCCTTGATAGCCACATCACTTGGTCAATCATGTCCAAATATTAGCTTCCGAGCTCAAAAGGTGCCTGAGATATTGGCGAAATGAGAAAGAAAATAAATAAATGATTAATAATGAAAATAAATAAATAATAATCATAAAAAAATTAAATTATTAATCAATTTGGTCAGAGAACACATAAACTACCACTATTTCTTCAGAATCTGTAACTTTAAAAAAAATAAAAAATTGTCATTAATCGAATAATTAAATAATTAATCGATTAATTGATTGATTAATAAATCAAAAATAGCCTTTGCAGCCAAATTACCTGGTCATTGGCATGTCCAAATATCAGCTTCCTAACTCAAAAGGTGCCTGAGTTAATGGTCAGAAGAGAAAGGAAATTTGATTAATTAAATAAGTACTTAATTAATCGCTAATAATTAAATAACTCCTCAATTTATTGATTAATCAAAAAACAAAAAATACCGTTTTTGACAAAGGACTTGCTCACTATTGTGCCGAAATTTCAGCTTCCTCGCTCAAAGGATGGCTGAGATATCGTCCGGACAAACAAACAAATAAACAAACAAGAAAGCAAGAAAACAAACAACGAGAGTGAAAACTGAGTACTCTCTTTCAGCGTGCGTCACTGCCGAGCCCCCTTCAGTGCCCGGCAATGACGATTTGCAATGCCTGGAGACGGCATAGGAAAGGTGCGGTGTACAAAACAACCAAGAAAACAAACAACCAGAGTGAAAACTGAGTACCCTCTTTCAGCGTGCGTCACTGCCGAGCCCCCTTCATTGCCCGGGAATGACGATTTGCAATGCCTGGAGGTGGCATAGGAAAGGAGCGGTGTACAACAAGAAAACAAACAACCAGAGTGAAAACTGAGTACTCCCTTTCAGCGTGCGTCACTGCCGAGCCCCCTTTGGTGCCCGGCAATGACGATTTGCAATGCCTGGAGATGGCATAGGAAAGGTGCGGTGTACAACAAGTACAGATACATTCAAAGTACACCGCCCCCATGCCAAATAATTAAATACCCTACAGCGCGGCATTGCCGGGGCGCCCCTGGCGCCCGACAATACCGCAGTGCAGCTCCTAGAGGCTGCATTGGGAGGGAGAAGTGTACACTAATTGATTGATTGATTGTATAATTAAAATCAATAAAAGATTATCACAAAATATTTTCTTAATCAATATTGACTAATAGCATAACTAAACTACTAGTGCTTCATCCGAAGATGTATCTTTTAGGAATTTAATTAAATAAGTCATTAATAAAAAATTAAATAATTAATTGATTAATCAATAAATAATTAATCGATTAATCAATAAATAATTAATAGATGAAATAATTAATCAATAAATCAAAAATATCCTTGATAGCCACATCACTTGGTCACTGTCATGTCCAAATATTAGCTTCCCAGCTCAAAAGGTGCCTGAGATATTGGCCAAATGAGAAAGAAAATAAATAAATGATTAATAATGAAAATAAATACATAATAATCATTAAAAAATTAAATTATTAAACAATTCTGTCACAGAACACAGAAACCACCACCATTTCATCAGAATCTGTCACTGAAAAAAAATTTTTTTTTTTAGTAATTAATCGAATAATTAAATAATTAATCGATTAATTGATTGATCAATAAATCAAAAATATCCTTGATAGCCACATCACTTGGTCACTCATGTCCAAATATTAGCTTCCGAGCTCAAAAGGTGCCTGAGATATTGGCCAAATGAGAAAGAAAATAAAGAAATGATTAATAATGAAAATAAAGAAATAATAATCATTAAAAAATTAAATTAATCAATTTGGTCAGAGAACACATAAACTACCACTATTTCATCAGAATCTGGAACTTTAATTTTTTTTTTTTTTTTGGCATTAATTGAATAATTAAATAATTAATCGATTAATTAATAAATCAAAAATAGCCTTTGCAGCCAAATCACCTGGTCATTGGCATGTCCAAATAACAGCTTCCTAACTCAAAAGGTGCCTGAGTTAATGGTCAGAAGAGAAAGGAAATTTGATTAATTAAATAAGTACTTAATTAATCGCTAATAATTAAATAACTCCTCAATTTATTGATTATTCAAAAAACAAAAAATACGGTTTTTGACAAAGGACTTGCTCACTACTGTGCCGAAATTTCAGCTTCCTCGCTCAAAGGATGGCTGAGATATCGCCCGGACAAACAAGCAAGAAAACAAGAAAACAAACAAGAAAACAACCAAGAAAACAAACAAACAAACAACCAGAGTGAAAACGGAGTACTCTCTTTCAGCGTGCGTCACTGCCGAGCCCCCTTCGGTGCCCGGCAATGACGATTTGCAATGCCTGGAGATGGCATAGGAAAGGAGCGGTGTACAACAAGAAAACAACCAGAGTGAAAACTGAGTACTTCCTTTCAGGGTGCGTCACTGCCGAGCCCCCTTCGGTGCCCGGCAATGACGATTTGCAATGCCTGGAGATGGCATGGGAAAGGTGCGGTGTACAACAAGTGAATAACAAGGAGAAGACATAAAATGTCATACAGCCATGGCTAAAAACGTTGGCACCATTGCACTTTTTTCAAATAACACACAATTGTCTCTAAAATAAATTGAAATTGACTAAAGTATTTGATCTCCACAATTCTTTATTTCACTGTTAATATTACAGAACCTTTGTTTTTGATTCAGAACTTAATATAACCTTTTAAATCAGAACATAAAAAAACAAATGGTATTGACAAAATTATTGGCACCCGAGACTTAATATTTGGTAACACGACCTTTGTACAAAATATCTGCAGTCAAGCGCTTCCTATAGCCATGAATGAGCTTCGTATACCTGTCTGCTGGCAGATTTCCCCACTCTTCTTGTGAAAACTGCTCCAGTTCTCCCAGATTTGAAGGGTGCCTTCTCCCAACTGCTGTTTTCAGATCTCCCCACAGGTGTTCAATGGGATTTAGATCTGTACTCATTGCTCGCCACTTCAGAACAGTCCAGCGTTTTGTCTTGAACCATTCCTGGGTACTTTTTGAAGTGGGGTTGGGGTCATTGTCCTGCTGCAAGACCCATGACCTTCAACGGAGACCCAGCTTTCTGACACTGGGTTGAACATTGTGCTCCAAAATGCCTTTGTAATCTCCTGATTTCATGATGCCATGCACACATTCAAGGCACCCAGTGCCAGAGGCTGCACAGCAACCATAAAACATCACTGAACCTCCTCAATGTTTGACTGTAGGGAAGGTGTTCTTTTCTTTGAAGGCTTCATTTTGTTTTCTGTAAACATAGAGATGATGTGCTTTACCAAAAAGCTCCAATTTGGTCTCACCTATCCACAGGACATTCTCCCAGAAGGATTTTGGCTTGTTCAGGTGTGTTTTGGAAAACTCCAGTCGGGCTTCCTGATGTCTCTCTCTCAGCAGTGGGGTCCTCCTGGGTCTCCTCCATAGAACCCCCTTACATTGAATTGGCGACGGATGGTGCGAGTTGAAACTGTTGTACCTTGTGTCTGAGAGTCAGCTTGAATCTGCTTGGCAGTTGATCGAGGTGCTTTCTCCACCATTCGAACAATCCTTCGCTGCAATCTTCGATCAAGTTTTCTCTTGCAGCCACATCCAAGGAGGGTGGCTACAGTGCCATGGGCCTTAAACTTCCTGATAACATTACGTACGGTGGACTCAGGCACATCCAGGTCTCTGGAGATGGACTTGTAGCCTTGAGATTGTCCATACTTGGCCATAATCATGTGTCTGACCTCAGACAATTCTCTGGTTTTCTTTCTTTTCTCCATGCTCATTGCCGTACACACAGTGACACAAAACAGCAGAATGACTCCTTTTCTCTATACAAACTGGTTGAATGAGTGACTTTTATATTTCAGGCACCTGCAACTCACCATAAGTGAGTTCAATTCCAAAGTAAAGGAGAATCACCTGCTTGAAATCAAATTATTTCTAACAACTTCTAAAAGGTGCCAATAACATTGTCTGGGACATTTTAGGATTTATTTGTGGAATAAGCTATGTTTTACTATTTTTTTTCAGCTTTTTTTGTTTTGTTCCACTGCAAACCAAAGAAATACATATGTGGATACCAAAATATTTTGTAATTTCAACTATTTTCTGGAAGAAATGGTGCATTATTTGAAAAAAGTGCGAAGGTGCCAATATTTTTGGCCACGACTACAGCCAACATGGTTTTAGTAATTTTGCTATAGGGAGTTAAAGGCCACCATTCGGCCATCTTTGATCAGATCGCAAAATAAAGTGAGTTGCACGTGTATGCCATCATGTACTGTGCTTGTGCCAAGTTTGAACAAAATCAGATCATGTATGTCCGATAAATTATTGGGAACACGTTAATGTAACAAAACAGTGTTAAGTTAAGTGTTAGCAAAACAGTGTTAAGTGTTAACTGTTAACAAAACAGTGTTAAGTTAAGCAAAACAAAGCCATCTTGGATCTGATCTAGAAAAAAATGGCATGCATATGCAAGTCATCATTCATCATCTGTGTGCCAAATTTAAACAAGATCAGTAAATGCACGTTCGATAAATGGTTGAGGACGTGCTCAACATCGGGTATTTTTTCTTTCTTTTTTTTACAACTCAAATGGCCTCCAGTTAGCTATCTTTGATCGCATCACAAAACAAAATAATGTGCATATTGTCCTGTCCGTAGCTAGTTAAGACCAGCCTTAACGAATAGCTGAACATTTTAACCTCCGCCACCAAAGGTGTATGGAAGTTATGTTTTCACCCCTGTCTGTTTGTCCGTTTGTGAACAAAATATCTCAAAAAGTTGTGGACGGATTCGGACAAAATTTGGCAGAGATGTAGCGTATGTGACAAGGACAAATGATTAGATTTTGGTGAAGATCCGGATTCGGATCCCGCTAGTATAATTTTTACGTGATTCTTCACCATTGGGAGATGGGCTTTCTCCCAAAAACAATACATAGCAGGATATCTCAAAAAGTTGTGGACGGATTTGGACAAAGCTTGGTGGACAGGTTGGGTGTCTGACAAGGACGATTCGATTTTGGTGAAGATCTGAATATGGATTCGGATGTGAGAATTATTTATTTTTAAGTGATTCTTCACCATTG
Source organism: Myxine glutinosa (assembly GCF_964187855.1). Lineage (NCBI taxonomy): Eukaryota > Metazoa > Chordata > Myxini > Myxiniformes > Myxinidae > Myxine > Myxine glutinosa. The sequence goes on from NC_136272.1 coordinate 103,539,283, forward strand.
GGAGATAGCCTGCTGTGTATCGTTTTTGGCCCCATCTCAAAAAGTTATGGATGGATTTGGACGAAACTTGGACAGGTTGTGTGTTGGACAAGGAAGAATCGATTCAATTTTGGTGAAGATCCGGATCCGGATCCAGCTAGTATAATTTTTGAAGCGATTCTTCACCATTGAGTGATATGGCCAACCAGGCGGAGGTATGCTCTCTACTGAGTGCCATTCTAGTATCTCCTGAGGCAGCAGCCAAAAATGGCGGTTATTTTGTTGTGTGCAGGAATGAAGGAATGCAAGACATTTATCTGAACGAAAAGAAACACGGGTTTATTCCCGAACCCACGAACAAAGAAAGACGACAAATGAAAATACCTAATAATTAATTTAAGGAAAATAAAGCAAGGGGTGAAAATGTCGAAATAAAACTGAGGTTAAAAACTAATTCTTACAGATGTACCTCACACAGACTGACTCATAGAGAAAAGATAAAATAATATGTCCTTTTATTAAAGTGCCGACACAGCTCATCCAACAAGTTATTTTGGTGAGGTCTGCAGTGCAAGGTGACGACGGCTGACGAAAGCTCGCCCCTTCCCATGTTTAGCATAAGGGGCGGGGAGGGGGGGAGGAACACGAATGAGGGGTGAGGGGCGTCCTCACGGGGTGCGAGAGAGGGAACCGGGAATTGACAGAGGAAAGGGAGTCCAAAGGGATCTTGTCCGGAGTACACCTCCACTACCGAATCTTTTCCCTTTTCGGCATCCAAGAGGCCATGCAGCTCTTTGTGACCTCTTGATGCTCTTCCGCTTTATAACCATTTGTTGTTGTTTTTTCATTAAAAAAAAAAAAACCCTGGGCCTAGGTTCAGGGGGGCTTTCCCTTTATCCCAGTCCCTCCAGCATTTCATAATGGTTCATCCACTTACATTATGGTCAGTGTCTTCATAGCTGGAGGATGGGCCGTTACCCTTCTCCTCTCCCCCCTCAGCGGGCCCAGCAGCCAACGCAACCGCGTCAACGCCCTGCACCACAGCCCCCTCCTTATTCTCCAGTGCTCCCTCGAATGTCCCAAATTGCCACACTACGAGTGAAACAGTTCTTTCCACGCAGACACAAAGTGGTCCAATTGTCCGCACCTGCGGCATAATTTCGGCTGACCCGCATAATAAACCTGCCCACAGTTCATCCCAACAGGGATGTGATTAACCGTGCCATCATCTTTGACCCAGAACGTGCTGCTGTAGTGGGGTCTTCACTTCAACATAATGACAACCAGTACTGAACATCACAATCAAAAACGCTCTCATTTTAGAGGACCGTCACAACCCTCATGGTCAAAGAAGGCCTTGCCCTCCCAGCAGCCCAACTGACTAGGAGGCAGTCCACCTCACCAAAACCTCGGAAGCAGTAAAAAATCGTCAGCCTTAAAGTCCAGCGCACCCAACAATACCGTCCGTCCAAATACCTCACTTGGTAGAACGGGACCCTGCTTCACAAAGTTGAAACAGATGTAGTTATGGCGCCTGCTCACCAAGCCAAAGTCCTGGGGAGGGGTGGGGGACAACACTAGGAATGAAGGGAAGGGGAGAAATAGGGTTGGTAGCTGGGAGGCACAAGGCTAACCTGCCTGAAGGGCGAGCCCCCCAGACAGGGGGAATACCGGGGAAAAGCAGCAGGAAAAGGAAGACGAACGAGCACGCATGACTAACAGGACAAAAAGTAAAAGATAAACAAATCGACGAAATGGGGAAATAAAAAGCATGCAGGACAAACCCAACAGGCTAACAAGCTGCTCAAGGTGAGAACTGAGCCCCACTCCCCTTGCAGCCATGCAAGATGTAATTATAGGCAACGAGGCCTGATACTGGCATATGGGACACCAAGTTCAACGTCCATCTGAGGGATGGCACACACATTGATGAATCACCTTGAATTCAATAAAAAGTTGGGAAGAATTGGGACCATTCATGCAGCTGTAATGCACAGAGCCTACCTTTCAGGGCTACGAATTTGGAATCCTCAAAATAAGAAACCACTCTGCAAACTTGAGCCAAAAAAGTTACATCTGGGTCACATTCCAGTTTCAATCAAGAAGGGACTTTGGAACGATTTAATTTAGATTCAGGTGGAATCAATGGGAAAAAGACCCGAGCACAAGATGATTCTACTGTAGAGTAGACTAACACAGGAAGGTTCAGGTATCATTTTGCTCCATTGCTCATTCAATCCTCTTCGGCCCGATAACTATACTCAACGTGGAAGCTGCGGCCTCGCATTTTGATGTTAGATTGTCCCCAATTAAACGTGATTCTGTGTTGCTTCAACCCAATCAGTAAAAGGCCAAAATTTGACTAGGCCATAACTTGGCACCAAATGTGAAATCTCAAAACAACATGACCAGGTGTGCTGTCAGGGCATCAACCACGTGGGGCCACGAGACCTCTACACCAAGTATACAAAAGTATCAAACAATTTCAAACATTTTAGTTTATTTTTGTCCAAAAATATTTTCTACAAAGTGCTCTTCACATCAGCATAATTTGAATCGAGTGTAAAAGAGTTATACTTTTTTTGTATCCATTTAAACTGCCAACAATCACCAAAATCGACAGTTTGTGCTGCCAAGGACGTGCGATTTGTGTCCACACCAACAGCCCTACCTTTCAGCATTGGCCACGAGGGGTGGAAGAAAAGTTGAGGCAAAAATGACTACAAACGTTGGGGGTTGAGGGTGAACAGTGGAGGAAAGGAGTTTTGAGAAATTACATTTTCTCAAACTCTGCAGACAAACTGCTTAAGTTGTTGCTTCTGTCAGTCGCTCTCTCGTAAGACAATCGATTCTGCATGTTCTTGGTCTCCAGAGTCTCAGGCAACCTTAGGAAATCACAAGGAAAAAAAAAAATGTATCAAGCGAAGACGACGCATCAAACATCAGCGATATACAGGCCAAAGTGTGAATCCTAAAGTTTTGCTCCATGTCTACTTGGACATTACATAAGCAGGAGAAATAATTAAAATGAAGGTAAAGTCATGACATGGCACCCAGAGTCAAGCCGTGATGCCAAAGGTCAAGGTGAAGGAGCTACGCCAAAGGTGAAGGGCGCGACGCCAAAGGTGAAGGGCGTGACGCCAAAGGTGAAAGGCACGACGCCAAAGGTGAAAGGCACGACGCCAAAGGTGAAAGGCACGACGCCAAAGGTGAAAGGCACGACGCCAAAGGTGAAAGGCACGACGCCAAAGGTGAAAGGCACGACGCCAAAGGTGAAAGGCACGACGCCAAAGGTGAAAGGCACGACGCCAAAGGTGAAGGGCGCGACGCCAAAGGTGAAGGGCGCGACGCCAAAGGGCAAGGCGCGACGCCAACGGGCAAGGCGCGACGCCAACGGGCAAGGCGCGACGCCAACGGGCAAGGCGCGACGCCAACGGCCAAGGCGCGACGCCAACGGGCAAGGCGCGACGCCAACGGGCAAGGCGCGACGCCAACGGGCAAGGCGCGACGCCAACGGGCAAGGCGCGACGCCAACGGGCAAGGCGCGACGCCAACGGGCAAGGCGCGACGCCAACGGGCAAGGCGCGACGCCAACGGGCAAGGCGCGACGCCAACGGGCAAGGCGCGACGCCAACGGGCAAGGTGCGACGCCAAAGGGCAAGGCGCGACGCCAAAGGCCAAACTGTGCTGTAGTATCACAACTTGCAGCGAGTATCCTCGCAGCTTGCCAGAAAAGCTGTGATATGCTGATACCACTTTCAACCTTAACCCTTTGAGTACGGATGACGTCCAGTGCTGCAACCCGCGAAAAAGTTTTGTGTACGGATGACGTTACTACACGTCATCGACTATACCTATAAATAGATCATCAGTACATGGTTGCATTCCCGTAATGCCAAATTACTCCCGTACCGGGGGTATTTTTTATCAAAAAAAAAAATCCCGTACTCAAAGGGTTAATTTGGTGTACCAGCATAAGACGGCTCATCCAGCCTTTTCATCATTGGCTTTTTCTTTTTTTGGCTGCAAATTGTTCTGGAAACCCTTTATACAGTATTTGTTCTTCCCTGCTACCCACACATTTCTTCTATTGCATGATACATCTGCTTGGAAACGCACGATCTTTATTTGTTTGCATATTAAAAGATGGTCGAATGTGACGAAGCCATGACTAAAGTCCTGATATTCAAATGAAGGCTCCTCGGACCAGCGCTCGACCCCCTTCACAGCAGTAAGTGCCCACCTTAAACTCGACTTTAGTACAAGCACAACATTTCATTTAAAAGTTTCACAGAAACGATTACATATATCCCACATCCCACGCTCTCTCGTGCAAAGGAGGATCATCTCCGGCATCCTAAACAAATTACAAATTCCTGCCTGGACTGTGGGTAGCAATTCGTTTGGTCTTTGTGGAGGTTCCATTGTACTGGATTACACCTCTTACTATCCCCATGTAGTTGCTGTCTGGGCAGTAGTTTCTGCATTATAAAGAAATTCACCAGGTAGTTCATATATTTCATATAAATGGTCTTCTTCAGATATGAAGGACCACAAACAAACATTAAAACAGCATTTGCAATCCTTATTAGGCAAAACAAATTTTCACGAGATTTTCAAATCAAAATGATGGGCACACTGAACATTGCGTAACGCTGCCGTCCGATTTTCAGACGACAGACTGCTCAACACCCACTGTCCAATATTGCCCACCCTGCGTGAATACCCATGGGTGCTTTGTCCTGCTGGATCCGCTCCAATTTGCCAGGGTAACTTGCTTTCTGACGCTCGAACTGTTGTTGGGCAGACAGGGAGTACAAAGACGCCTTCCCTGGTTCCACCAACTGCAAACATCCGCCACAACAAAAACATTTTTTAGTCATGGAAGGACACCTTCCTATCAATAACTATTTGGGATTTGTCCAGGTACTTCAGTCTATGAATACCAAGTTTCAAAATAACCGAAATGTGGGTGGAAGAGTGGATTCCAGGAATGTTCTCTCGTGCTGCACCCTGCCTGTACTAGGGTGAAGTATCTCTCCCCGTCGAGAAAAGTGCGCATGGAATATAAAAGACCACCATTAACCTGGAGCTGGTAAATAAGCCAAACATCATGCTAAGAAGCATACATGAAAAGTAAAAAAACAAAGGAGAACAAAACAACTTTACAATTTAAAGTAGGTGTAAACAATTATAATAAATAGCACCGCAAAGCGGGCATAACCCCTCAGCCCATGCATGGTGGAAACCAATTTCAAGATGGCTGCCGTGGCGGCCATATTGAAAATCGCAACGCACCCATTTTCGAAAGGAACCTTCCTCTACTCAACCCCAACACACTGCAAAAATGGATTTAATCGGACAAGCCGTTCTGCTTGAAATTTACGGAAACCAATGTCAAGATGGCTGCCGTGGCGGCCATATTGAAAATCGCAGCATGCCCATTTTCAAAAGGAACCTTCCTCTACTCAACCCCAACACACTGCAAAAATGGATTTAATCGGACAAGCCGTTCTGCTCGAAATTGACGGAAACCAATTTCAAGATGGCTGCCGTGGCGGCCATATTCGAAAGGAACCTTCCTCTACTCAACCCCAACACACACTGCAAACATGGGTTTAATTGGACAAGCCGTTCTGCTCGAAATTGACGGAAACCAATTTCAAGATGGCTGCCGTGGCGGCCATATTGAAAATCACAGCGCGCCCATTTTCGAAAGGAACCTTCCTCTACTCAACCCCAACACACACTGCAAACATGGGTTTAATTGGACAAGCCGTTCTGCTCGAAATTGATGGAAACCAATTTCAAGATGGCTGCCGTGGCGGCCATATTGAAAATCGCAGCGCGCCCATTGTCGAAAGGAACCTTCCTCTACTCAGCCCCAACACACACTGCAAAAATGGATTTAATCGGACAAGCCGTTCTGCTCGAAATTGACGGAAACCAATTTCAAGATGGCTGCCGTGGCGGCCATATTGAAAATCGCAGCGCACTCATTTTCGAAAGGCACCTTCGTCTGCTCAACCCCAACACACACTGCAAAAATGAATTTAATCGGACAAGCCGTTCTGCTCGAAATTGACGGAAACCAAAAGTTGATGGACGCCCGGATGGCTGCCGTGGCGGCCATATTGAAAATCGCAGCGCACCCCATTTTCGAAAGGAACCTTCCCCTACTCAACCTCAACACACACTGCAAAAATGGATTTAATCGGACAAGCCGTTCTCCTTGAAATTAAAGGAAACCAAAAGTTGACGGACGCCCGGACGCCCGCCCGGACGACGCCCGTGACGACAATACCCCTTAGCCCAATTTGGGCTGGGGGGTGAAAATTATTTTAATTATTTCTAATACTTTTCAATATGAAAAACATGTTTTGGCGTTGCTACAGAAAGAAATAAAAATCAATTTCCTCCATTTCAAAGCTGCAGAGTTGAGGGTCACAGTGGATGGATCATGGATCAAATGGGCAATTTGCACCCGATGGAAGCTGTTACAGTGCCGGGAGTAGCAATGCCAATAAAGCTGCCAAACCAAATCTACCTGGTTTCATTCCGCAAATCTACCTGGGAAGGGGGGGTTCGGGTGGAGGTATTGGTGGGTTGGGAGGGCGATTAGCGAGGGTTTTCTTTTTTTAAAACAGGAAATCCATGATGTTACACGGAAACATGTTATTATGATAGTGGGGTGCGGAGAACATGGCACAAAACCCAATTGTTCATCGTTTCAGTCCAAACCACGGCCTGCCAGCTCGGCGCCTGAAGCGAGACGTGGCATGAATGCTTACGCGATGCCTTTCAAGTATTAAATCTTCATGAAGGGGGTTTGGGAGGGTGATGCATCTTCCAGGAAGAAAATCATTATGACAGAGCAGGATTGGTGAGGAAAACTAGTACTCTGGGTAGAGTACCTCCTCTTTTGGGAATAAGACAGTTAAAAGGATAATATTTCCACCTTTTTCCATGCCATCATAGCCTTGTAACAGCACTCACAAATAAGTTGCTTACATTTTCTTTCTCCCTTCTGCTCCTTACATGCACCCATATTGGCCCCGGCTCCTGTTTGGCCGATGCCACTTGGACAGGTTCTTGATCTGGACCAGCCAGTGAGCGAAGGCCGAACAGTGCCCGGAAAGCTCCTCGCCAAGCCAAAGTCTGCGGTGGATTTCAAACCGATTAAGATTCACAGCGAGCACCACGGCACATATAATGCACCGATGCAAAGCAGGTCGACATGGATACTGTGCTTGCACTGTGGAGCAGCATGCATTTGTGTCGCTTTACCATCAGCAAGGGCGTTGTTACAGCCACAGCCATGTCGATCGGACCAACTAAGCAAACTGCGATGGACACTCGTGTTAAGGAATAAATTAAAAACTTTAGTGGTGAAAGGGGATGGGTTCATAACCCTTTGGGGAATAAGACAAGCCTTCCAGAAGTGGTACTCCTTATTTTTAAGTAAATAGACAAATTAATAACAAAGCATGAAGCAGATGGGCACACTTGTTGAAAACCACAGAACAGCTGGCACACAAGTGTCATGTGTGTGGTGTGGTGGTGTGGTGTGTTCACAATACCGTTTTGCTGAGAAGCACCTACTGCTCCATAGATAAATGAAGGAGCTGTTGAAATGCCGGTGCAGCTTGCCGATTTAAACCTGAAAATTTGAAAAAGAAGTGGAATTTTTTTTTGTTTTTAGATCCTTGCCCAGAAATGCTCTTCAAAAAAACAAAAAGCAAAAAAACGAGTTACCATTTTGATGCTTAGAGAAATGGGGCACCAACCGGTTTGCAATTGGTGCGTTAGCCAAGTTCTCCGTGGCGACTGCAGCAGCAATGGCAGAATAAGCTGGAAACGAAGAAGAAATAAAAGAATTAGTGGCACTGCAGAAACAAATATGGAAAAGAGCATTCAACACCAAGGTTCAGTTCCCCATGATGGGAGAAACAATAACGACCTCGTTACGATGTGCGAGTTTTCAAGGAGCCTCGCACCTGCCTTCCATGATCGATTTGACGGCTCAGTCAGGTACAAATAAAGGAAGAAGTTGCAGGTAAACGAGTTGAGCACCATTTGTTGAAGGATGAAAAATAGTTTTCATGACATCGAAATGCAAACATCTTTCCAAATGGTTAAAAAGGATGGGGGAAAAAAAAATCCAATTTATATTTGATATGCGGTACATAATTGGCTTTGCCACCTTAAATGGCAAAAATCAGACCTTCAGCAAATCAGGACAATCATTCAGAATTTGTTCAGAGCACCGGCACCCAATGACCTGCTCTTTTCAAAAGTGATGATTTATTTAACGTAGCAACTCAAGTGCAGAAGAGACGGATGGCTTTAGGTCCCCATGGTCTATGATGCATCGCCCCCTGCTGGCATTGCAATAGAAAGGCAGGTTTCACTCGAAACCTCATCGGGAATCAAACACAGATGGCAAGTATGCTATTACCTGGAATATCTTTACAATGTTCTCAAATTTACACCCACCTACCCACCACAAACTACCTTCCCCTATATAATAAAGCAGGACTTTGTCTACGAACTATTCCCTCAGTTTTGGGGCTAGCTGCGGAAAACTTTGTGTAACCTTTTGGAGTCTCAGCAGGTGTCCTAAAGTGGGTGGGAGGTTTCATAAATTGCTCAATAAAAGTAAGATTTTGAGTTCCCACCTGTACGAAACTGCTCTCTCCGCATGTAGACTCCGATCATTCATGGGTTCGGCATTAGCAGTTTCGCTATTTATGGCATGTGGAAACATTCGCTGGTATCGTCACAGTCACATTGAAATTATAAACCAGAATTTGTAAAAATTCTGCACAAATTCCCTACAAGATACAAAATCAATCACCACATGGTGGGATAAACAAAGATCCTACAAGTTGAGAAATTACCGCAAAATGTGTGTATGCGTCTAACTCGTATGCATGTACTGTATTGGATATACAGAACACAAAAATTAAAAGCACATTAGTGGGCCATTTTTTTATTACGTACACAACTGATGAAATTTCTGGCATGGCCATCCCCTTCTCTCTTACTTGATGAAATTTCTGGCATGGCCACCCCCTTCTCTCCTCTTACTCTTGCACTTCTCTCCCACATCCTCACTTTTGTCAATACAAAATTTTCTAAAGGTTGTCCCCATTCCTCCCCCGCACAACAGATAGGTGACCCCCAACCATGGTATATCGAGTCACATTCAAACTAGACCAATATACTGAACATATAGATTCAGTTGTACATATGCAATGAGCTTATCAAAAACAATTAAAGCATACATGAGAGAGAGAGAGAGGTCATCCTGAACTCACAGTTGCACGTCACACAACCTCAATAAACGCAAAATGCCTACCAAGAACTAGCATGCACAATAGCTACAAGGAAAACTTGGGTTTATGAACCTAAATGTGAGGAAGATGTGAAAATTTCACATCAAACATCAAGTTTATTGGACAACATTCTTGATTGCCTACGCCACCAAATGTGGACGGAGGTTAGGTTTTCACACCTGTGTCTGTGGGCAGGATATCTCAAAAAGATGTAGACACATTCCGCCGAAATTTGGTGGAGAGGTTGGTGTGTGACGAGGACGATTGATTAGATTTTGGTGAAGATCCAGATCTGAGAATTTTATGTGATTCTTCACCAGTTACCTTAGCGATGATATATAGCACAACATCTCAAAAAGATTTAATGCCTCCACCGACAAAGTCGCCGGAGGCATTACGTTTTCAGGTTGTCCGTCCGGCTGTCCGTCAGTCATAGGTTTTCGTTACCGCGATAACTTGAGAACGGCGAAAGGGATCCAAGTCAAACTTGGCACAGGTATGTACGAGTATATTGAGGTAAAGATGAACGGATTCGATTTTGGGGTCATGAGGGCAAAGGTCAGAGGTACCATGATACCAGAGGTACCTGTTACCATGATAACTTGTGAACCAGTGATGGGATTCTGACCAAATTTGGACACTTATGTAAAATGATGTAATAATAATAATAATAATAATAATAATAATAATAATACATTTATTTTATATAGCGCTTTTCAAGAAGCCCAAAGACGCTTTGACAGAGTACAAAAAAAACAAGTGCAAAAAGACAAAAATCAACAGGTAAATAATCAAAGCAAAAGGAAGGAGAAGGAGAAGAGATAGTCAGGGGTTAAATGCTGTGGGTTAAATGTTGAATGCAGTGTTGAACAGGTGGGTCTTGAGTGATGTTTTGAATGTGGTGAGTGAGGAGGAGTCTCTGATGGTGTGAGGTAGTGAGTTCCAGAGGGTGGGAGCAGCGATGGAGAAGGCCCTGTCCCCCCAGGATCTGAATTTGGTCCGCATGGGGGAGGGGGGGGGGGTCAGGAGGTTGGTACCAGCAGAGCGGAGGTTGCGGGTGGGAGTGTGTCTGGAGAGGAGGTCAGTCAGGTAGGATGGGGCCAGGTTATGGAGGGCTTTGTAGGTCAAGTGGAGGATTTTGTACTGGATTCTCTGGGGGATGGTGACCCAGTGAAGCTTGTAAAGGACGGGGGTGATGTGGTCACGGGTCCGGGAATGGGTGAGTAGACGGGCAGCGGAGTTCTGAATGTATTGGAGTTTATTGATGATTATTGAGGGTGAACCAAAGAGGAGGCTGTTGCAGTAGTCCAGACGGGAGGTGATGAAGGCATGGATGAGGGTTTCTGCAGCCGTGGAGGCGAGGGATGGACGGAGACGGGCGATGTCCGCATTCGGCGATGCGGTGATGTCTGCATTTAGTGCATTTGTCGAAGGAGAGGGTTTGGTCAAAGATGATGCCAAGATTCTGGATGTGAGGGGAGGTGGATACTGAGAAATCGTCGATGTTGAGGGCAAAGTTATGGGTGGATTTGGTGAGCGTTTTTGGGCCAATGATGATTATTTCAGATTTATCATAGTTAAGTTTGAGGAAGTTGATTTGAAGCCAGGATTTTATTTCAGTGATGCAGTTTGTCAGGATCGAGTGGGTGGCGGTGGAGATGGACTTGGTGGAGATGAAAAGCTGGATGTCATCGGCGAAGCAGTGGAATTGGAGACCATGACGGCAGATTAAGTGACCAAGGGGGGACAGGTACAGGATGAAGAGGAGGGGGCCAAGAACTGAACCTTGGGGGACACCTTGGGGGAGTGGAGCAGTGGGGGATTTGCAGTTATTGATAGAGATGAACTGGCGTCTGTCGGAGAGGTATGATTTGATCCAAGAGAGGGCAGTGCCGGTAATGTTAAAGGTGGTTTCAAGTCGGGTGAGGAGGATGGTGTGATTGATGGTGCCAGCGTCAGAGGAGAGGAGAAGGTCGTTGATGATTTTGAGGAGAGCAGTTTCAGTACTGTGGTTGGAGCGCAATCCGGATTGGAATGTTTCATACAGGTTAATGGCAGAGAGGTGATGTTTATGTTGAGTGGCTACAGCGCGTTCCAAAACTTTTGACAGAAAGGGTAGGTTGGAGATGGGTCTGAAGTTATTTAGGGTGTCAGGGTTGAGTCCAGGTTTTTTCAGAATGGGGGTAACAGCAGCAATTTTGAGGGATGGTGGGACGATGCCTGTAGACAGGGAGGAGTTTATTGTTGCAGTGATAAGTGGAGAGAGAGCAGGAAGGGAGGCCTTGACAAAGCTGGAGGGGATGGGGTCAAGAGTGCAGGTGGCAGTTTTCATTCCTATGAGGAGTTCAGAGAGGTCAGTAGGGGAGACTGGGGAGAACTGAGACAGGGGTTGGCAGGATAAGGGGGGGGCAGGTGGTTTGAGGGGGAGCAGGTGCGGTGGTGGTTAAGCTGCTGTAGATGTTGTCAATTTTGCTTTGGAAGAATGAAAGGAAGGAGATGCAGTTGTCTACTGTGAATGACTGGGTGGTGGTGTCCAGGGGGCTGAGGAGTTTGTTTATTGTAGAGAAGAGTGCTTTTGGGTTTCCAGAGCCAGAGTGGATAATTTGAGAGTAGTAGGCGGAGCGGGCGCGGGAGAGGGCATCTTTGTAGTGTTGTAGGTGGTCCTTGTAGGCTTGGGAGTGAATTGTGAGACCTGTTTTATTGCAGAGTCTTTCACGTTGGCGAGCACGAGTTTTCATCAGGCGGAGTTCAGGGGTAAACCAGGGAGCAGAATGGGTGAAAGAAACTGTTTTGGTTTTTATAGGTGCAAGCTGGTCGAGGCAGGAGGAGAGAGTGTGGTTGTAGTAGTCAGTGAGGTCAGAAGGGGTGTGGAGGTCAACGAAGGGAGATGTAAAGATGAACTGATTACATTTTGGGGTCAAGAGGTCAAAGGTCAAATCTGTAATAGCTCTATAACCTGAGAATGGCTGAAGTGATCTAATTCAAATTTTGTACAGGTATGTATAATATTGTAAAGATTAAGTGATTCGATTTTGGGGTCAAAGGTCAAATCTATAATAATAGGTCTATAACTTGACAATGGCTGAAGTGATCCAATTCAAACTTGGTACAGGTATGTATAATGATGTAAAGATTAACCGATTAGATTTTGCATTCTAGAGGTCAATCGTTAAAGGTCAAAGTCTGTAATCTATATAAATAAAACACAGTTTGTGTGTGTGTATATGTTACCGATAGACTCCTAAACGGAGAGGCTGACGTGCTTGATATTTGGCATAGACATGGTCATTGAGCCTGGGAAGGACATGGCTTACCAAAAAATATTTGACGAGATCCATATTTTTTATTCATATTTACCTCAGCGCATTTCAGCGAGGAACATTACACACGGAATCTCAGCCGGTGCCAGAGCAGCTCGCTGATTTGCTCAGAGCGATCACGTGATGCTCCATCCTCGCTGCCAGACCACTGAACGGAAAATATATAGAATGACCATTGCCATTCACACCACATAGGTGGAGATGCAGCTACCGGGCGCCATCTCGGTTGGCACTCGATGCTGGGCGATGGTGATTTCCGTCATGCGTTTGCACGTAATTCAGAGCGAAAAGCGATTGCGTTTTTTCACCTTTTGTGCCACCTTTTCAACAAGACAGTTCGTCAAATTTCTGCCTTGCTAGAGCTGCCCCGATCAACTGTAAGTGCTGTTATTGTGAAGGGTAAACGTCTAGGAGCAACAACAGCTCAGCCATGAAGTGGTAGGCCACACAAGCTCACAGAATGGGACTGCCGAGTGCTGAACCGTGTAGCACGTAAAAATAGTCTGTCCTCGGTTGCAACACTCACTACTGAGGTCCAAACTGCCTCTGGAAGCAACGTCAGCACAACAACTGTTCATCGGGAGCTTCATGAAATGTGTTTCCATGGCCGAGCAGCCGCACACAAGCCTAAGATCACCATGCACAATGCCAAGTGTCGACTGGAGTGGTGTAAAGCTCGTCGTCTTTGGACTCTGGAGCAGTGGAAACGCGTTCTCTGGAGTGATGAATCACGCTTCACCATCTGGCAGTCCGACGGACGAATCTGGATTTGACGGATGCCAGGACAATGCTACCTGCCCGAATGCATAGTGCCAACTGTAAAGTTTGGTGGAGGCAGGATAATGGTCTGGGCTGTTTTTCATGGTTCTGGCTAGGCGCCTTAGTTCCAGTGAAGGGAAATCTTAATGCTACAGCATACAATGACATTCTAGACGATTATGTGCTTCCAGCTTTGTGGCAACAGTTTGGGGAGGGCCCTTTCCTGTTTTAGCATGACAATGCCCCCATGCACAAAGTGAAGTCCATGCAGAAATGGTTTGTCGAGATGGGTGTGGAAGAACTTGACTGGCCTGCACAGAGCCCTGACATCAACCCACTCAAACACTTTTGGGATGAATTAGAACACCGACTGCGAACCAGGTATAATTGCCCAACATCAGTGCCCGACCTCACTAATGCTCTTGTGGCTGAATGGAAGCAAATCCCCACAGCAATTTTCCAACATCTAGTGGAAACCCTTCCCAGAATAGTGGAGGCTGTTATAGCAGCAAAGGGGGGGGGACCAACTCCATATTAATGCCCATGATTTTGGAATGAGATGTTCGACGAGCACATACGGGTGTCCGCATACTTTTGGCCATGTCGTGTAACATGATATTTCAAAATGTGGACGAGTTATGACAAAACTAGATGGACGAATTGGATAGGTGACAAGAACAAGCGATTAGATTTTGGTTCAGGTCCGAATCCAGATGCGGCCCGTCAGTGAGATACAAAATGTAAACTGTGCAGCCCGTTAGAGTTACGCTCTCTACAGAATGCCGTTCTACTTCCCCTTGATTTACTTTTGCACCAAAGTAACATGTTCTGTCCATTAGTGCAATCTGCCCTTGATACTAGGTGGCCTCACCTGGATGTTGCAGGCCCAGCGATCTCATGATGGATGGCTGTAGGAAGGGACGCGAAAGGCCGGACAAATGAGATGCCGATACAACCTGGTTCAGCCAAGTTTGCCTTGCAATCTCCAAATCGAGCGCATCCAACAATCCTGGAAGCTACACCAGGAGGAACTTTCAGGAAATCCACGTTTCAATTTATTCCATCGATAGTGTATTTGTCAATGGTAATATGCGGCAATTGCAAGTACAAGAGCACAAGACAGCTGGCTTAAAATGTCCTGCAAAGGAGGATGAGGTAACAAATGGACCTCAATATTTCTTTCCTACCTGAGTAAAGTTTTCATTGAAAGTGCTGGAGTCTTGGTATCTGAAAATAAATTAATCAATCAAAAAACATCCACCAAAACAAGTAGCATTACACGACAGATCTTCACGACAGGTCTGGCAGCCACCAAGACAAAGTCACACCGTCTCCATGTGAAAGGCGTTTTTGGTGTCAGAAGATGGTTTGGGATGCACGATTATGGAGTGGTTCCTATCATCCTAGAATGACAACCCCTTAGAGCCCATAGAAACCAAACGCATCACAGCTTCCATTTCCATTTAAAAAGAACCACCGTTATACAAAATTGGTTCATTATTCCTGTACAATATCTGCACCAACTGGATGACCTGGCCTCCCCTAAAGCCGGAGCACACCTATGATGGTTTGGCCACGTATGCCGTCACCAAGGTAACAAGGCATCAATCACTTTTCAGGCCCTCTACCAGCGGGAAGAGTCAGAGGTAGACCATACACCAGATGTAAAGCCACCTTGACCAATTCTGCAGCGCATCGGTTTGACTTGGGACGAGGCTAGAAGTGGCACAACACCGGCTAACCTGGAGATCCTTTACAGCAGTAATATGCCAGATGATTGATATCCACACCCGGCTGGGTCCCACCTACAAGCAGGTACTGCTAATCACCCCAAACAATGAACCAAAGTGCAAGGACATAATGAGCCAGGTGTTTTTTTTTTAAAGACTACGGGCCCGTTGGTCCGTTGTACCAAATTTTCATTTGTCTTCACGGCCTTGTAGCATACCTGCTGCTGGACTCAGGGGGGTCTTTTGGGTCCTCTGGGTCTTTTAGGCCGTCGAGGACTTTTGGGTCATTAGGGACTTTTGGGTCATCTGAGTCTTTTGGGTCCTCGGAGACTTGGGTTTTTTGGGTCCTCGGGGACTTTTGGGTCATCAAGGACTTTTTGGTATTTTGAGTCATTAAGGACTGTTGGGTCATCTAGGTCCTCAGGGACTCTTAGGTCTTTTGGGTCCTCAGACTTTTGGGTCATCAATAACTTTTGGTTCTCAAGTGTTAAAGGGTCTTCTAAGGTCTAAGAGGTCTCAGCAGTCTAAAGCAGGGGTGGGGAACCTTTTTCCTGTCAAGGGCCATTTCGATTTTTAGAACATCCTTCGAGGGCCATGCTAAATTATTGAATACATATATCGGACTCACCTAATGCGATGGCTGGAACTGTTTCTCTTTGGCGAGGCATTTGGTGTCAGGTGGTAGTGATGATGATGCTACTCGCAGCTGGTTTTGCAGGTTTGGGTCAGTCAGTCTTGAGCGGAACCGAGTCTTTGCAAGAGTCAGTTTTGAAAAGAACTGCTCACAGCTGTAGGTCGTCCCAAACAGTGATGCAAACTTCAGTGCATGTCTCCTCAGAATGGGAAAATCCTCAGCACGTACATACAGTTTGTAGAACTCGAGCAAAGGGAGGTTGTTGTACCTAGCTTTGAGCTCGTCATTGCTTTGCAGCTCAATGATTTCGTGTTGTAGGTTGTCAGGCACATCAGCTGGTTCCATATTAAACGGCGTGGCAAATATGTTCAGTTCCCTTTGTTTACTTTTCATGTCCTGGAACCTCTCTCCAAATGCCTGGAGGAGTTTTGCACACTCAGCAGCATATTCAGATGTCACAGCAGGCTTTTGTTCTTGCAGAGTGGGAAAGTGGATAGTGTTTCCCCTTTCCAGTTGCACTTGCCACAGCTTTAGTTTAGCTTCAAATGATTTCACATGTGATTGCAGAGAGCTGAGAAGCTGGTTGGGACCTTAGAGCTTGACGTTCAGCTCTGACAGGTACTTGGTAATGTCCACCATGAAGCCCAAATCACACAGCCACTTGCTATCACTGAGTTCCATGACAGGTTTCCCCTTCATCTCCATGAACTGTTTCACTTCTTCTCTCAGTGAGTAAAACCGTGTGAGCATATTTCCGCGACTCAGCCACCGCACCTCACAGTGGTAAACCAGATCTCCGTACTCTAACTCTAGTTCACTCAGTAGCTCCTTGAACTGGCGGCTGTTCAGCCCTCTGCTTTTGATGACGTTTATTTTGGAAACGATAGTTGTCATCACATTGTTGAGCTTCAGGGACTGTGCACACAGATTCTCTTGGTGTATGATACAGTGGCATACAACTAACTCACTTGGATCGAGACTGAGACGACTCATTTCTTTTTTGAACAATGCAGTCAATCCCTTTTGCGCGCCAACCATGGCTCCATCCGTGGCCAGGCCACTTCACTTGTCAAACTGCAGTTCGAATTTGTTCATAGCCAAAACAACTTGCTCAAACAAATCCTCACCTTTGGTGGTGCCATGCATGGCTTGCAAAGACAGCAACTCCTCCCTCGTATCAAACTCAGCTGTAATCCCCCACACAAAAATGGCTAGTTGGGCAGTGTTTGTTATGTCCATTGTCTCATCGCAGGCCAGAGAGAAAAACTGGAAATCTCTTGCGGTGTCCTTCAGTGTTTTCTCAATATCTTGTGCCATGTCAGTAATCCGATCTGAGACAGTTCTTCGAGACAAACTGACACTTTGGAACAATTTTACTTTGTCCGGTGCGAGCCGCTCCGCAGCGGCAACAAGGCACTCCTTCACAAATTCTCCTTCTGAATGCGGCATCAGCTTCTTAGCGATTAGCTCACTCATACTCACCACAAAACTAGCATGCGTAGTTGTTGGATCCGCATCTACCTTTCTTTTCTTGTTAGTCGCCATGTTTGCATATACTGAATGAAATGATGACATGAGATCACGCGATCACTTGACTGTCCGGAAGGTCGCATATCGCAGTTACGACTGTCCGGAACTCACTTGACTGTCCGGAAGGTCGCATATCGCAGTTACGATTAATCGCAAATTAGTTTTAATTTGATGGCAATTATTCTGTTAGCGCCAACATATTTTGCCAACGTCAAATAAATGAATAAGTTCTCAAATGTGCCGTCCGAGGCAGCGTCTGCTCGCCACGTTCGGCATTCGTTGACTGTTACAACACGTGAAAGCTCGCTCCTCTCTAATTGGTTGAATCGTTTTTGGCCATAACTTGGTTACCCTTTGTCCGATTAATTTAAAACCTTGAAAAGGAGAGATTACTGGAATTATAGATAGATGAATTGCCTCGCGGGCCGGATCAAACGGTCTCGCGGGCCGTATACGGCCCGGAGGCCGGAGGTTCCCCACCCCAGGTCTAAAGGGTTAAAAGGTACATTTGAATAGTACGTAATTAATTAATAGACATATCTATTATAAATGGATGATCTACTATAAATGGATGAGGTAGGTGTGTGTCTGTCTGTGTGTCTGTGTCTGAGTCTCTGTGTGTGTGTGTGTGTGTGTCATACTTTTTGTGTTTATGTACGTCTATTAATTAATTAGGTACTATTCAAATGTACCTTTTAACCCTTTAAACCTTGGAAGACCCTTTAACACTTGAGACCCAAAAGACTCCAAGGACCCAAAAGTCCCCGAGGATCCAAAAGACCGAAAAGACCCAGATGACCCAAAAGACCCAAAAGTCCTTAATGATCCAAAAGACCCAAAAGTCTCCAAGGACCCAAAATTTCTTCATGACCCAAAATATTTCTTAAGCCGGCAGGCAGGTATGCTATAAGGCCGTGAAGACCAATGAAAATTTGGTACAACGGACCAACGGGCCCCCTAGTATAATAAATGGACACAAAAAGTATGACACACACACACACACACACACACACACACACACACACACACACACACACACACACACACACACACACACACACACACACACACACACACACACACACACACACACACACACACACACACACACACACACAGTAGACGGTCATTTTAATGTCCACAACCGAAGGCTGACAATGCCGATCATAAACTAGCAAACAGCCGGAATCTGTGGCGTAATGGTTAGAGCCTCCGCTCTGAGTCTGGGAAGTCGGCGGTTCGGACCCTAAGGGGTCATACTGAAGACTTAAAAATGGTACGTGCTGCTTCCTTGCTAAATGCTCAGCATTTAAAAGGCTAGCGCTCAGATAAACAATCACAAGGTGTGCGCAGCCTTGATGCCCTTTATGGCCTCGTGCATTAAACTTCCTTGTAAAGGAAATCATTAATACATTAACAGTTTGATTCTGGCAATATGAGCAGGCGACGACATGAAGCTCATATCAAAGTCGTACAACAGGTCTTCAACATGCCTAGACCACGTCTCACGAACAGAATGAGACTTACACGTGTATACACAGTGATCGTAGCCCCAGACAAAAAAAAAACCGAGTAATGTGGACATTTTACCTGCCAGGAGAAGCAGCTTTCACCTGGCTTGCAAGGGCATCAATGAGCTGCGCCACGAGACCCAACCCGTTGGGATTGAGATTCGTCTTCTGTAAAGTCATCCAAAAAGTGACGTACATGGACATGCACGAGTTAGACAAGTTCATCTTGTATGAATAACAAGGAATCAACACTCGCTTATGTCACGGTAATGATTCTCATAATGTGAAAACGAAACAGCACGTACTGGGTAATAAAGCGTTCCCAAGCGCAGAGACTTCTGCTTCCCGCAGTACATCTTCCAGGTGTCTTCGTTAAAGCCGTAGTTAAAATAGTCCGATACATCAGCTCCTGCGCAGGGTGCAGCAATTCAGTCACCTTACCCCAAACAAGTTGGGATTTTAAGACTCAGATAACACAGCAGTGTTGTGGCTTAAACTATATTATACTTTAGTCAATGATGGGCAACAGGTGATATCGTTACAAATTGGCAGAATAATAAATAAAAAAGCTCCATGGGGGACTGCGTTATTTCCACACGGTTTCTGAGAAGTTTTTTTTCTGCCTCTGAGAAGTTTTTAAGTCGCTGAAGGCATTATGTTTTCAGGTTGTCCGTCCGTCCGTCCGCGATAGGTTTTCGTTACCGCGACAACTTGAGAACGGCTAAAGGGATCTTAGTCAAACTTGGCGCAGGTATGTATAACGAGGTAAAGATGAACTGATTAGATTTTGGGGTCAAGAGGTCAAAGCGCAAAGGTCAGAGGTCATGTTAGGTAAAAATCCTGTTACCGCGATAACTTGTGAACCAGAGATGGGATTCTGACCAAATTTGGTGCAGTTATGTAGAATGATGTAAAGATTAACCGATTAGATTTTGGGGTCAAGAGGTCAAAGGTCAAAGTCCGTAATATGTCTAACTTCAGAACGGCTGAAGTGATCCAATTCAAACTTGGTACAGGTATGCAAGAATGGCTGAAGTGATCCAATTCAAACTTGGTACAGGTATGCAAGAATGGCTGAAGTGATCCAATTCAAACTTGGTACAGGTATGTAAGAATGGCTGAAATGATCTAATTCAAACTTGGTACAGGTATGTAAGAACGGCTGAAGCGATCCAATTCAAACTTGGTACAGGTATGTAAGAACGGCTGAAGTGATCCAATTCAAACTTGGTACAGGTATGTAAGAATGGCTGAAGCGATCCAATTCAAACTTGGTACAGGTATGTAAGAATGGCTGAAGCGATCCAATTCAAACTTGGTACAGGTATGTAAGAATGGCTGAAGTGATCCAATTCAAACTTGGTACAGGTATGTATAATTATGTAAAGATTAACCAATTAGACTTTGGGGTCAAAGCTCAAAAGTCAAAGTCTGTAATAGGTCTATAACTTGAGAACAGCTGAGGTGATCTAATTCAAACTTAGTACCAGTATTATAATGATGTAAAGATTAACCGATTAGATTTTGCGGTCACAAGGTCAAAAGCCAAAGGTTAGAGCTCATGTCAGATTAAAAATGTGATAACTTGTGAACAGCTGAAGGGATTCAAATTAAAACTTGGTACAGGTATGTATAATGATGTAAACATGAACTGATTAAATTTTGGGGTCAAGAGGTCAAAGATCATGCCAGGTAAAAATGTGATAACTTGATAACAGCTGAATGGATTTAAATCAAACTTGGTACAAGTATTATAATGATGCAATAATGTGAGCAGAGGCATATTGGTCGACGTTGTGACGTCGAAGAGTGTCATTCTAGTTTTAAAATAAATTTCCTGAATTTGAGGTGAAACCACCCTTATCAGCCTCTTGTAGGGGCAGATCCTGATGGGGAGCACAACCCCATGAGACCTTAATGTTCTGATGTATCGTACCAAATTTGGTCAGCTGGGTACGTGACAAGAATTTATTCAATTTTGATGAAAATTCGCATCTGGATCCGGATTAGAGAATTACGTGATTCTTCACCAATAAGTAATTGGGCTAAAAACGATATATAGCACGATATCTTAAAAAGTTGTGGACGGATTCGGACAAAACTTTGTGTACGAGTTGGATTGGTGACATGGACAAGCAATTATATGTTGGTTTAGGTCCTAATCCAGATCCGGTCATCAGTGGGATACACAACGTAAATTGTTGAGCCTGGTGGAGGTATGCACTCTACCAAGTACCCTAGTTGTTCAAAAGCATTTTTCATCCGATGACGTCATTGGCCACAAGTACAATCTTTGAAGAGCAGAGGAAAATAAGAAATGGATAAACAAACAAACCACCGAATGATGAGCACAAGGACCTGTGACCTATGCTGGGTTTGGAAAACAGTGCTGTGCATCCAGTGGAGTACAACCACATTATAATTCGAATTACAATCAAAACTAGAACGGCACTCAGTAGAGAGCATACCTCCACCAGGTGAACAGTTTACATTTTGTATCCAGGAGTAGACCAGAAAAAATCACAATACAGAATCACATTTAAACAAAATCATCCATCCAGAACTTTGAGATATCCTGCTGTATATCGTTTTTGGCCCCATCTCCCAATGGTGAAGAATGGTTGAGTACCAGTTCACTGGTAATTCCCTGTGTGTCACAAGAGGCGACTAACAGGGTTGGCGGCAGGAAGGGCATCCGGCCATAAAACATTGCTTCAAAAGGGGGACCACGGTGCCCAAAAAAGGCCAACCCCTGCTCTGCAGGGAAAAATGGCCTCTAAAGGTGGTTCTTCTTGTTCCCAATGGGGAAGAATCACTTTTAAAAAATTATACTAGCCGGATCCGGAGCTGAATCGATTCTTCACACACACAACCCCTCCACCAAGTTTCGTACAAATTCGTCCACAACTTTTTGAGATATCCTGCTATGTATCGTTTTTGGCCCTATCTCCCAATGGTGAAGAATCACTTAAAAAATTATAGTAGCCGGATCCGAATCTGGATCTTCACCAAAATCTAATCATTTAGTCCTCGTCACATCTGCTACATTTCTGCCAAATTTCGTCTGAATCTGTCCACAACTATTTTTTGTATACAGAATCGAGGCTCGTGTTAGCTTACACATTGAACATGAAAACATGTACACACATAAAAAAAAAATGCAATTAAGGGAGCGGGAGACAAGAGGGGGAGAGAGGGAAGCACACAAGCACAACAACAGAAGAGAACAGGGACGTCGGTAGATCTGTGGAAGGGGGAGGGCTGGGGAGAAGGGAGGGATACAACACTATAAGGCAAATGAACACTACTCGGCATTTCAGGAAAGAAGTTGGGGATTGAAAGAGGCGGATTTGGGGTGTTTTAACGGGGGTCGAAAAGATCAAGGTTTTGGATGGGGGAAGATAAGAGATGGTGGTGAACAGCTGTTTTGAAGACCTGGAGGGAGGAGAGGGATTGAAGAGAGTGTGGGAGTTTGTTCCAGAGGTGGGAGAAAAGAGGAATGAAGGAGTGAAGGGGAGCAGAGAGTCTTGATTTTGGCAGTTTCACAAGAAGAGGGTTGCTCGCAGGTCTTGTGCGTCCTGCAGGAATATTTGGGGGACAGAGCACAGACAGAGCAGGGGGAGCAGGGGAAGCAGGGGGAGCAGGGGGAGCAAGGCCAGAGTTTTGAGATATATTGTCCACAAACTGACAGACAGACAAACAAAGAAACAGACAGACAGACAGAGGTGAAAACATAACCTCATCCACCTTTGGTAGTGGTGGTAATGATAACCACAGCACAAACAAATGGACTCTATCTCTGCCATAAGAAACTATGGATGCTTTGTGTACATCTCCTCCTTGTGGAAACAAACCAAACTAGATGGTATTCATAGAATACTTACCCTGCGCAGTCAACTTGTTGCGAGCCAACTCTGTTTTTTAAACATTTTTTTTTCTTTAATCCAATATGGCTAACATACCACATGAGCGATGACATCATAAATTTATATTCTCTAAAATAATTTTTGCATAGATCACGCTCAATACATTTCAAACTGATCAGACCAAGTGTTGTCCCTGTCGAATTATGACATCATAATTATGGCACCAATTACGTCATCGTTAACAACACCTATTCCCTATATGGAGTTATTTACAATGAGCCATGTTTCTATTTTTTCCATGCAGTGGTTTTGGAGATAGAGGTGCAACATTTTTTGGTTTTTCAAAGATGGCACCTGTACCACATGACCTATGACATCATGATTATCTATATTATATTCTCCGTAGGTGATTCTGTCTGTCGTACATCTGTCCGGGGGTGTGGCTTCCTCCGTTGAGAGAATAGCTCCACCCATTCTGGAAGAGGCTTCAAAAACAAATATCCACCATTTTATTTACTCGCATAGCTTTGAGGCCTGTTTTGTTAGGCTCGTGGTGTCTTGCTCTCTCTCACAGTTTTATTTCAACTCTAATTCCATATCTCATTTCATTTTTCACAGTTGCTGAGATGGTTTTAGACTCGGTTGAAAAAAAGAAAAACGGGAATAAAATCCGATGAAAGTTTCCGTTTCGAGAACGAAATGCATTTTCAAAGGCCTATAACATAAAGGCCATTGACACTCTCTCACACCTTTATCTCCACTATAACTCACCATCTGATTTCATTTTTATCGATGGTTTTAGACTCGGTGTCAGCAATAATTGAGAAAATTCACTCACACACGGGAAATTGCCGACATATATTAAAAAAAATAAATCGCGGCACGGTCTGTCATACACCGCTTAAAATAACAGATGGGAAAATGGCGAGATATATTAAATATTAATGGCGGACTTTTCCATTTGATGACAGTCGTCATGATGAAATATTTAATTTATACGTCGTCGCAATAATGTGGGGAGAGGGGCGAAGCTTCGTTCACGTATTGCCACAGACGGCAAATTGCCGAGATATATTAAATAATCATGGCTTTTCGCGGCACGATATATCTTACACCACCCAAGTACACAGACAGGAAATTGCCGAGATTTATGAAGAATTCGCGTCGGACGTTTTCATCGTCACGATTAAATGTTTAACTTGTACGTAGTGTGGAAGAAAAATTAATTGCGTACGTAATTTGTGTAAATCGAGTGGATTTCCCAGAGCCTCGACCTTGTCGTTTCAAACACTTAAATTTTAATTGCAAACATGTAAGCTTCATAAATACATACGTATATTAATCAGTGTTAACTGTATTCTATGAAAATCTAACAATTCTGGGCTCCTTTGCCGAGATTACAGTCCGGACAGGGCCAGCGAGCTCGCGTTTAGAGGCAAACGTCCAGCTTGAACTGTGAGATGTTATCAAGCTTCAGAGCCTCGCAGTCAAGTCAGCCCGTTTAGAGAATAAAAAGAAATAGTCCCTTTTATTCAAACTAGGGCATGCCCGTACTATATCTATATCTAAAATTATATCCCCCCCTCTATTTACATGAAATGGTTTGGTCCATGAAATGTTTTGGTCCATTCGCAACGCCAAAGCGAACGGCGAACGCTTTACATGAAATGGTTTGGTGCATGAAATGTTTTGGTCCATTCGCAACGCCAAAGCGAACGGCGAACGGCTTGCGAGTACAGTGACAATCCCCCCGGGGTTTTTATTAGTTTTAAAACATCGTTTAACGCCAACATAGCGCCAACATAGTTTGCAAACGTGAAATAAATGAATACGCTCTCAAATGTGCCATCCGAGGCAGAGTGTGTCCGCCACGTTCGGCACACGCGATAGCTCGCTGCTCTCTGATTGGTTGAATCGTTTTTTGGACATAGCTCGGTAAGTAATTGTCCGATTAATATGAAACCTTGAAAAGGCACATCCTCGGGTCCCCAGCAATATACCTGGCAAGTTTCAAGTATATCGGACCCGTGGTTGTCGAGAAACAGCGGTCACAGACAAACAAACGTACAAACGTACAAACAAACAAACACACAGAGATTACTGGAATTATAGATAGATATTGTATAAATAAGTAAACTCTTCATACAATACATATATACACATATATCAAAGATCTAAACTATAGAACTGAATCTTATAACAATAATGTGTAACCCTATTATTTGAACTCTTGTAACCTTGTTTTCTCCTGGCTGGTGATTGAGACAAACCAGATGTTCTCCTCATGTTAAGCATGTTATCTTAAAGGGGCAGTAAGTTTTATTTTTGCAAGACAGCTAGAATCTCTGTTTATCATTATCTGACACTCCTTGCCAGGGAGAGGTGGAGATAAAGACCTGGAGCTGCCTGCCATGGATGGATCCAACAAAAAAAAAAAGAATGATCGTTTTAAGGCCATTTTCCCCGCTAGAGCGGGGGTTGGCCTTGCGGGCCCCATGACAATCATGGTTCCCTGTTTGAGGCAATGTTTTTATGGCCGGATGCCCTTCCTGATGCCAACCCTTAGTCGCCTCTTACGATGTGCAGGGATACGGTGTACCGATTCTAAACCGGGGTACACACCGGGATGGATCCAACGAATGGCGAAATCACAAATGTACTGCTATGCTGAAATGATCTCTCCCCTCTGACCCTCTCCTGACCTCTCACGCTCTCATCTTCGACCATAAATAGCCGTGTAGCAAAAAGTCGGAGAGGTTCTCAGTCCAGTTGCCTGTATTGAATGTAGCCTGTTGAGTCTGCGTGATGATTTTATTTTTGTTTGTGTATGTGTTACTTTGAATTGAAATGAGTGTTTTGTAATGCCTTTTGTAAAAGTGAATCAAGAACTCCCACGTACCATTAAAATCAGCCGATTGTACTTCTGAAACAAGTTTGGACCTTAATTATTGAGTCAATGAGTCACTGAATATTATTCAAGGCTAAATTAATTAATTCTCCAACAGTAGTCAACAATGTTGGGAGAGGGGCGAAGCTTCGTTCACGTATCGCCACAGATGGCAAATTGCTGAGACAGTGTGTGTGTATGTGTGTATTTATGTGTATATATACAGTGGTACCTCGGCTTACGAGTTTAATCCGTTCCGTGACGGAGCTCGTAAGCCAAATCGCTCGTAAGTCAAAGCAAATTTTCCCATTCAAATGCATTGAAATGCTATTAATCCGTTCCAGCCTCAAAAAAAAAACACCAATTTTTTTTGTTAGGTGCTTTTAAATAACAAAAATGTACTTTATAAATAACAAATAATGTATAAACAAGCACGACCTCGTATATACTGTACATAATACAAGAGAATGTAAAGAAATAAACTGGTTTTATTAAGCAGAGGAGAAGAGCATGCCAGGTGAGGTGTGCGTGTTGTCGACTTGGCGAGGCAGTACGATCGTACTCCTTCTAC
Organism: Myxine glutinosa; assembly: GCF_964187855.1. Lineage (NCBI taxonomy): Eukaryota > Metazoa > Chordata > Myxini > Myxiniformes > Myxinidae > Myxine > Myxine glutinosa. Next base: position 103,565,408 of record NC_136272.1, read on the forward strand.
GATATGTACGATTTTGAAGCAGAAGGAGTCCATAAAGGCTATAACGCCAGCCAAGGGCGTTACGATTATTTCAAAGCTCCGGACCTCTATCCATGAAGATATGGAGAAGTTGTTGTTTGTGTGGTTGAAGGAGAAGCAGCTCGCAGGAGATACCGTGACCGAGAGCATCATGTGTTTGAAAAGATTGAAACTCGGATATCGAGCACGGACCACGAGGTGTTTTTTCTTTTTTCTTAATCTCGGTTTCAGTGAACTTTTGCTCTGTGCTCACGTGTACTGTACCTGTACCTGTAATGGTACGTCAGAGGATGGCACCTGTTGTCATCATATTAAGTGCAAGATGTTCTGCATCGTAAGTTGGTACACCGTGGTCTTTCGGCGGTGTTTAAGCCGGCCGTCTTGGCTTCTGTCACCATTGGCATTGAGTCTTTCGATGTAGGTAGGTCGTTGTGTGCCGGTGCCTTGGCCGAATTCCTTCATTGCTGCATTGTTAGCTCACCTGGTTTTTTATACCACATCTTTGGTTATCGGACCAGCGAATGACGTCATCTCCAAAGTATGGCTTATTCTCACTTGTCTTGGACGATCTTCTACTTCTAGCCTTCCACCGTGCATTTGGTGTCCACTGTACTTACTGTACAGTGCCTGGTAAAATTGATGTAATGGGTTTTTGACCGTCAACGCCATGAACCGTCATGAACCGTCAACGCCATGAACCGCTAACACTCAAAAGCCCATTTATCGCGCCTTATAAAGCAAAACGCAAACCGAAAGCCATGCCTCTCAAGCGAGGCGTGCTTCCGTGGTCACGTGATCCACAGGTGTAGCTCATTATACCCGCACGCGCGACACGCTTTGGCGGTCACGTGACCAGCCACTCTGGAGGCGGGGATCCCCGCCGATGACGTCACCGGCTGGAGCAAGGAGATTCCTCGCTCATGTATTTCGACGATTGCGTGTTTTATATCCAAGCAGAGATGCTTTCACGGCAAGATAACCACGTGACCGGAACCGGAAGCCACAACCGGAAAATTCAAAAAAATAAATTTTTTGAGCTCGTACATCGGATCTCGGCTCGTATCCCAAAGCAACAAACCGCCCGAGCGACGGCTCGTATCCCGAAAAACTCGTACGTTGGGGCACTCGTAAGCCGAGGTACCACTGTATATATATATGTATATATATATATATGTGTGTATATATATACATATATATATATGTGTGTATATATATATATATATATATATATATATATATATATATAATTATATATATATATGTGTATCTATCTATAATTCCAGTAATCTCTGTGTGTATGTTTGTATGTTTGTATGTTTGTATGTTTGTATGTATGTATGTATGTATGTATGTATGTGACCGCGGTTTCTCGACAACCACGGGTCCGATATACTTGAAACTTGCCAGGTATATTGCTGGGGACCCGAGGATGTGCCTTTTCAAGGTTTCATATTAATCGGAGAAGTAGTTACCGAGCTATGTCCAAAAAACGATTCAACCAATCAGAGAGCAGCGAGCTATCACGTGTGCCGAACGTGGCGAACAGACTCTGCCTCGGACGGCACATTTGAGAGCGTATTCACTTATTTCACGTTGGAAAACTATGTTGCCGTTAAACTATGTTTTAAAACTAATTAAAACTAATTTGCGATTCATCGTAACTGCGATTTGCGACCTTCCGGACAGTGAAGACTGCACTTCCGGCAGCCAATCACAGAACGCGTTATTGCGTAGGCGTGGCCGATGTGAGAGCGAGCCGAGCCGACCGCGTACGCCATTACAGTTCGTAATTCGATTTCTTCCGGAGAAAATAATAATTTCTCGATTTCTTATGCGCATTATTTCTCCCAATTCAGTCAGAGCGAAGGGCGGAAGCGAAGAGCGTTGTTTTTTTTGTTTACGGGCGTACGGGCGTACGGGCGGGGTAGAGCGTACGGGTTGCGTTATTTTTTTTTTTTGGCAAGGAACGGGCACCCACGTACGGGCATGCCCTAGTATATATAACTGTAAGAAATAGTAGAAACTCCAAAGTACGAGCAGGGCGTCTCATTTGTATTGAATATATAATCGTTAGATTAAATAAGACGCGGACGTAGCTTCAGGACGTCGATCTTTAATTGTCGACAAGCTTTCGACCAACAAAGGTCTTCTTCTGAGTCTACAAAAACAGCAGGCATGTATATCAGTCAAGTGTGTATGGTGATATGTGTGTGAGATGTGTGATGTGAGTAAAAAATTGCATACAG
>NC_136272.1:103572671-103582671 GCF_964187855.1 Myxine glutinosa
TACGGTGGCTGACTCCATGCACCGCCATTTTTATTCCAATTTCATTCAGGCCGAACATATCGTCGAACCTGTCATATATGTATGTGTATGTGTATGTGTATGTGTCACACCATGTCATGCTCTACCTTCACGTTTTTCATTCAGTGTGAAACACAAACAAACCGATTGTTAAAATGACCATCAAATATCGAAAGCATCCGCGTTACGGGTCTTCCAACAATACGGTACGTATAGGCCTTCATGCCTCACCTTCGGACCTCTTCCGACAAAGCCCAGGTTTCTTAATACAGTAGTGTATCATTTCAGTAGTATCGTTTTCATAATCTATCTATAATAATTCCAGTAATCTCTGTGTGTCTGTGTGTGTGTGTGTGTGTGTGTGTGTGTGTGTGTTTGTCTGTGACCGCTGTTTCTCGACAACTACCGGTCCGATATACTTGAAACTTGCCAGGTATATTGCTGGGGACCCGAGGATGTGCCTTTTCAAGGTTTGAAATTAATCGGAGAAGTAGTTACCGAGCTATGGCGATTTAGCCGTTCGCCGTTCGCTTTGGCTTTGCGAATGGACCAAACCATTTCATGTAAATAGAGGGGGGGGGGGGGGGGGGGTTCTACCGTACTCGCAAGCCGTTCGCTTTGGCTTTGCGAATGGACCAAACCATTTCATGTAAATAGAGGGGGGGGGGGGGGGTTCTGTGGTCGTTACTGCCACGTGGTTTCAAAGTTTTTTGTTGTTGTTGTTGTTTGCACGCATGTTTTTTTGCACCCACGTACGGGCACGCCCTAGTAGTAATAATAATAATAAAGTAAATATGACCATAACACTTTAATCCCAATGTCGTGAATGAAAAGTTAATGGATTGAAGCGGTGTATGGTTCATAAATCAATGATAAGTGGTGTAACCACGGCAGTAAGGAATTAGCCGTGGTTTTTTAATAGGAATTTCATTTTCGTAATAATGATAACGTAATGTTAATATTATAATAAATGTAATCGTAACACTAATCCCTTCGTAGTGACTGCAATTACAAGATGTTAAAATATATCTTCTATATATTAAAGTAGCGGCAGTTTTGTGTCACGCTAAATCATTACATCTATCTTCAACTAAAGCATCAAACAAGCCCGGCTACGCCGCTGTTAGACTTTATGTAAACTAGAATAAAAGACCCGTTGCTTCGCTGATGGAAATACCAATCTTTGCTGCGATGACTAATCTATGGGGGAAGAAAAATAAAACGATTTCTGGGAGATCCTGCTTGCTCTCCGTGCAGGGATAATCGACATCACGTGTTGGAATTTGCAGTTTTGACACGCATGTCCATGTACCCATAAAAACTTATTTTTCTTTATTTTTTGGATCACAAACACTCCCGGAAGTTACCCGAAACCACCCTAGTTTGATTTATTGAAAGCAGTTAATCCGTTCTCAAGTTATAACACAACAAACAAACAAACAAAGACAGACAGACACGGCTCCTTTTACAATATAGATTTTCATTTACGGACGTATGGTTATTTCACAGTTTACAGTTAAAGAAATTACAATGTTCAAATGCGAGACATTGACCGAGGTAAAAAATTTTTTTTACCTCCGCCACCAAAAGTGGATGGAGGTTATGTTTTCACCCCTGTATGTTTGTTTGTCTATCTATTTGTGCACAGGATATCTCAAAAGGTTGTGGACGGATTCGGACGAAATTTGGCAGAGATGTAGCGTATGTGACAAGGAGGAAATGAATCGATTTTGGTGAAGATCCGGATTCGGCTCCGGCTACGAGAATTTTGAAAGCGATTCTTCACCATTGGGGGATCGGGCCAAAAACAATACATAGCAGGATATCTCAAACGTTATGGATGGATTTGGACGAAGCTTGTTGGACAGGTTGTGTGTGTGACAAGGAAGAATCGATTCAATTTTGGTGATGATCCGGATACGGATCCAGCTAGTATAATTTTTGAAGTGATTCTTCACCATTGGGAGATAGGGCCAACGAGGCAGAGGTATGCTCTCTATTGAGTGCCGTTCTAGTTTACATATGCTTTTACATTTTTAACGTAAATTTTCATTTCTGGAGGTATTGTTATTTCACAGTTTACAGTTATAGAAATTACAATTTTGAAATGCTAGACATCGATTGAGATTTATTTATTTATTTTTTTACATACGCTTTTACAGTTGTTTATGTAAATTTTCATTTACAGATGCTTTCAGACAGTTCTGTGATTTTTCCCAGTGTAACGGCTTCAATGTCTGTCGGCATGCCAAATTTCAGCTTTCTACGTCACCCGGAAGGTACTGAACATTAATGTCAGTCAGACAGTAGTTAGAAAGAGCTTTATATATTAGAACACTAGTATACCCCAGATGTTGCCTGATACTGGGATGAACTGCTCCAATTGTAACTTGCACATCGTCTTCATCATCATCATCATAATAATCTTGCTCTGCGTAGCAATATTCCTCAAATTCATCACAATTTACATCCTGAGAAACCTGAAAAATAAAAAGTCAAACAATGTATGTCATCGACAAGATTACACAGACTTCTCGCTCTAACGAAGGGTTCATGACCAAAACGTCAGTTTTCATTTACTTCCTATGATAGTTAGCACAACTGTCAACCTCCAATTCGTTTAGAATGTGCCGACAAGACTCGACCAATTCTAAGGTACCAATATCAGAGACGGGGTCAATGGTTTGCCGAAGCTTATCAATGTAGGTTTACTATAAAAATCCACACAGACAACGGCCATATGGAGATCATCGCATCCCAATATAACAAGTCAGCTTGGAGCGTCATGTGCCGACTTTCCAAATGCTGACGTATGAATGCTAAACGAGGCCTTTTGTGCATGCGCTGTATTCACACAGACTGGATTCTTCTCGCAAGGCACTTTTAACCTGCCGTTGCTAGTACGACATCTGTGATTCAACATAGTTTTCAGCATTTAGACAAAAGAGTGGCAATTTATTAATGGTCAACAATTAATTGTTCTGTTCCTGAATGCAAATCGACCAAAAGTATGAGAATAGAGGAAAATATGAGAAATATCCGTGGATGATAGGAGTCGAGTTCATACCATAGCTAATACAATTAGCATAGCTAATACCATACCATAGCTATAAGAGGCTCTGCTAATACCACAGCTAAATAGGATACCACAGCTAATACCATAGCTATAGGAGGCCGTGGTTATTACACATACAAACGGACGCTTCTACCTTCACCAAAAGATGCAAAAATAAAAAATAAAAAAAATTGTACAATTGATCTTGGGCCCCAAGAACCAAACAAAAACATATATATATATATATATATATATATATATATATGTTTATAACAGTACTCACAGCCCCACTCTCCTCTCCCCATACCTAGCATGATTAATAGTAAATATCACCACTTTAAACTGACCCTATGCAATGCCAAGCCCCAGATATAACCTTCCTATGGGTATTGAGAAATTCCAATTGAGCTAAACACCGTCATCCCGGTGTTTCACAGGCAGGGTGATTCATCAATGTGTGTACCATCCCTCGGATGGATGTTAAACTGGGCATCCAGTCTGCCAGAATTCATTGGGGGATGTTAAAGACCCCACCGTGTCCTTTTCAGAGAGTAAGCGAGCGATCACCGGCACCCTGAATAAGTTCCAAATGCCTGCCCTAACCAGCAGAGGCAATGCATCAGTGGCTGCTCCCTCAACCAATGATGCTATCTCACAGCCTTGTGCTGCATATGAATGAAGAATCGGTGTCAAGAAGTATGAAGGTTTGAGTAGAATGTGCCATTCTACGACCCTTTCACGGCCCACGTGGTCGGAAGTTTTTGCAGTACGAGCTGCAAGATATCAAGTTTTTGGACGAGTTTATCAGAAAGTTCTCCAAATCTTTCGTTTGGCAGAGACAACCCCTTTCTCACAGGTATGTTTCAAAGTATTTTCAGGTTCCTTAAAAGATTTGTGATCCATTTCATTCTAAAATCCTTATCTGGCATGCATGATACACGTCCAGTCCACCTAAATGGACCTCATTGCTTGGGGTTTCTGTGCATGCGCACCGAGCCATTTGGGGAAGATTACGCGATTTTCAAAGTCGTGTTTTGGTTGATAGAACCGGGAAGATCAAAACCCGTGAGCACACAACTCATAAAACGTATATAACCACAATTTGGGTAACAACAACACAAATTAGTTATAGGGTATCTACTTCCAAGGAAATCAGGTTATATGATGTAGTACCACTGCTGGCACATTGCACAATGTACTGCTTTTGCATTGGATCAACAGAGATATGCATTATTATACCTACAAGCCGTCTATCTTGGGTTTATAATAAAATAATTAAACCTGGTCTAAATAACCCTCGTCTTTCTCATGAAGGGAGAGGCATCAATGTGGGTGCCATCCCTTGGATGGATGTTAAGCCGGTGTCTCATCTGTCAGCACTGGTTGTTGATGGATATTAAAGATCCTACTGTGTGCTTCATGAAGAGTAGGCGAGTTATCACCAGCACCCTGAACAAATTACAAATTCCTGTTCCAATTCCAGGGAGGCACCGCATCAGCAGCACTCAGCTACCCTCCCAGCAATGACGCAACCAGCAGCCACACAAGAATGAACAAATTAGCTCGACTATATGCAGGCCCAAAATTGAGTTGCTCTTCCATTAAAATATCATTCAGCTCTTTTTGATAAATGCAGAAGAATAAAAACGAGAACAACAACAACAAAATCATAGCCTCTGGCCAATTATTCTCATGTTTCTTTTTTGACTTTTCAAAGCAATATATGGTACTCTACCACAATTTAAACCCCACTGAAACCCACCCATCCTCACTGAAATCCAAATAACCTTCAAGACCTTAAGCATATAACACTTCCACACGATCCAACACCACCAATTCTCCCCCCCCCCCCACCCCCCAAAAAACCTCACCTTTTTCTCTTGCACTTGATCGTTGTAGGTTTTTTCATTGATTCCATCACTACAGAAACACGAATTGGAATACTATATTTAAATTTTCATAATTTCTCTTCTCCCAAGCTCCCCCCACCAAAACTTATCACTACAAGTCACGTGATATCCAAATAACGTGCACTCACGAGCAAAGTGAAGTTGATTTGGAGTGAAGAACTGAATCTGCGGAACAAAACAAACAAACCGAATAAGCACAAAGCATGCACAAGAGAAGCCAAAATTAAACAGAAAAGTTAAAATTTATTTTTAAAGAAGTTTCTAATTCCTCTCAAACTTTTTCTTTCCTTTGTCTTTCACCCTCTCTCTCGATCTATCTTATTCCCTCTTTGTAATTTGGCGCTACTGTTCATTCGCAATGGAGAGAAAACACTTCAAAACTAGACCGACACTCGGTAGAGTGCATACCTCTGCCAGGATGAACAGTTTACATTTTGTATCCACTAATAGGCAGTGAAAGTAATCCACTAATAAAACTGTGAGTTTTACATACACTTATGACAGTATCTGAACTAAGATCAAAATTCTGCTCTGTCGGAGGGTTCTCTTGAAAGCTTGACAGGCAGAGCTTATGTACATGGCAGTGACGTCATTGCGTGCGCTCATTGAAAGCTGGAGAACTGAAGATATATTTGGATTGGTTGCTCCCGGCTGCATCCAGGCGATTCCATATAATGAGTATAATGAGTATAATGAGTGGATACCAGAGATAATGTTGCCGTGTGGCAGACGGTACTTATCGCTCCCATTAGGGTACAGCATAACTGGATGGGATACCTTAATGGCAGTTCACCACTGATGGTATGTAATCGCATAGTAACTGAGATATATATATAACGTGCACTCTATATATATATATATTAGGGTGGTGCTCAAAATAATAAAAAAATTTTTTTTACTGGGACATGGCTTTATGTTGTTCCTTTTGTTCCAAAATGAAAAGACACCAAATATGAAAGCAATCTGATTTTATTTAGGGGTGCCACATCAGCCTTCAAACTAAAGGTGTCTACAAAACTTTTCTATATATGGATCGAAAGCAAAACCAGAAGTTTGTTTTATGAAAATCCACCCTCCACTCACTTTCTTTGTATTCTAGCAAACACAAGTTACAATAGCTGCACAAATAGCACTATATTGCTATGAAAACTCAAATTCAATGATAACAATCCAAATGTTCAGTTCATAAAATGAAGAGACACCATATCACATAATATAAAAAAACCCAAATATAATGAGAAATGTAACTTTTTTTTTTTTTTTTGTTTTTTTTTTTTTGTTTTTTTTTTTTTTTTTTTTGTTTTTTGTATACAAGATCGAGGCTCGTGAAAGAGCGAACATTAATCACACAGAAAGACAAACCGACACATAAAACATATAACATCGGGAGCGGTAGACAAGATGGGGAGAGAGGGGGAAGGACACAAACACAACATTTGAGAGCAGGGACCGAGAGACATGGAGACATCGAGAGATCTGAGAGAGGGCGAGGGCTTTGGGGGGGGGGGGCATGGGAAGGGGGCGGTGGGAGAGGTATAAAACATATGGACACTGCCAGGACTTCCAGGAAAGAAGTTGGAATTTCAAACAAGGTGGATCTGGGGTGAATTAGCGGGGGTAGAAAAGATCAAGGTTTTGGATGGGGGAAGATAAGAGATGGTGGTGAACAGCTGTTTTAAAGACCTGGAGGGAGGAGTGGGATTGAAGGGAGTGAGGGAGTTTGTTCCAGAGGCGGGAGAAAAGAGGAATGAAAGAGTGAAGGTGAGCAGAGAGCCGAGATTTCGGCAGTTTAACCATCAGAGGGTTGCTGGCAGATCTTGTGCGACCTGTAGGAATATTTGGGGGACAGAGCACAGAGAGAGCTGGGGGTGCAAGGCCGGAGAGGAGTCGGTAGAAGACAGAAAGACCACCTACCTGCCTGCGGTGAGTGAGTGAAAGGCCCTCAGAGATAGCTTCATCGCGGGAGATTCCAATAATTCTGAAAGCTTTGGTTTCAACAGCGTGAAGCCGAGCTAGGTGTGAGGCAGGAGCACCGGCCCATAGGGGAGAACAGTATTCCATTGAGCTGCGGATGAAAGCCTTGTATGTGGTGAGGAGCTCAGGTGTGCCGAGGAAGGACTTCGCACGACGGAGGATGCCCAGTCGGCGACTGGCTTTGGAGGCCAGCTTGGAAATGTGGTTTTCCCAAGAAAGATCATGGCAGATAGTGAGACCCAAAATCTTGAGCGACAGAACTTCTTGGAGAGGATTGTTGAGAAAGTAGATGGGAGGGTTGTCCAGTCGATCTTTTCGGAGAGACATAGTAAGAGTGTGAGATTTGTCAGGATTGAAAGACATGTTCCACTTGTTTGACCAGTCTGTGATTTTGTCCAGGTCTTCAGAGAGTGAGGAGGCAGCAGACTGCCGATCTGAGGGAAGAGGAATGGAGCGGCAGAGAGTGGAGTCATCAGCAAAGAGATAGAGAGGATTTTCGAGAGAGTCAGAGAGATCATTGATGAAGACCAGAAAAAGCACGGGGCCCAGAACACTGCCTTGGGGAACTCCAGCCTGAACAGGAAGAGGAGATGAGAGAAACCCATTCAGGGCCACACGTTGACGACGACTAGAGAGGAAGTCCGCCAGCCATGCGTGGAGATTTCCATGGATACCAAAGGAGGAGAGTTTGGTGAGCAGAGCGGGGTGCCAGACCGTGTCGAAGGCACGTGATATGTCGAGGGAGACAGCTCTAATTTCCTGTTTGGCATTGAGGACCTCCATCCATTGTTGAGACAGCAGAAGCAGCATGTCCAGAGTAGAGTGACCTGGTCTGAAACCAAATTGATGATCAGAGATCAAGCCATTGGAGAAGAGGAAAGATTTCATATCCGAAGCAATGATGGATTCCATGACTTTGCTGATAATTGGGAGAAGGCTGATTGGTCTGTAGTTGCTAGGATCTGTTTTTGCACCTTTTTTGTGCAAAGCGGTGATGTTGGCTGATTTCCAAGCAGATGGCAGTTGACCTTGAGCAAAAGAGAGGGTGAAGAGAACAGAGAGAGGGTGAGATAGAGCAGCAGAGCAGGATTTTAGGACCCGTGGGCTGATGCCGTCGGGTCCAGTTGCAGAATCAGAGTCGAGGGTTGACAGAAACTTTTCCACCTTGTCAGGAGGAAAGGACACGGAGTCCAGGAGCAGCAGGGTACGACTGGGTATGGTGGGTACAGAGAGGGATGGGTTTGGGACACAAGATTTAGAGGCAAACACAGAGTTGAGGCATTCAGCTTTTTCACGTGCGGAGTCAGCTGTGTAGCCGTTTGAGGTAAGGGAGGGGATGGAGGGGGAACAAACACCAGAAACTGATTTGACCAGACGCCACCAGGATTTGGAAGAGGGAGACAGATAAGAGAGTTCGGTCTTGAGAACGGAGAGATATTGTTTCCTGGCTCTCCTGAGGGTGGACACACACTTGTTTCGGGCTTTGTGAAAGGAAATGAGATTTCCTTCCGTTGGATTTGCTTTCCAGGAGACGAAGGCAAGTTGTTTCTGGGCAACAGCCTCACCACAAGATTCCGTGTACCATGGACGGGAGGAAGGGTATGACAACTGAAGACGAGATGGGATAAATCTGTGCATGAGAGAGAGCAATTTACTTTGGAAGAATTCCCAGGATGAGTTGATGTCAGAGGTGGTAGAGATGGGAGACCAGTCCAGATGATTGATGGCTGCTTGAAGACCGTGCCAGTTGGCACGAGACCAACGTGCCACGAGTCTCTCAAGCCACGAGTTGGCTTGAGAATTGATCGTGAAACTCCTATTTCTGGGCCTGTTTCACCACTGTTGCCTTCTTGGCATCGGGGTACATCTTCCTGTGAGCAGCAACAACTTGGAGCAGAGCTTGCTTTTGCTCTTCATCCTTTGTAAGGAGCTTATTGTAGTATTGTATCAATGCGACACCCCTTTCTGCCCTGTCGTTCACCACGACTAAGCCAATGGTGGCTTTCTTTGCTTCCTGAAAGCTGGTTTCTTGCTCCCATGAACCAGGATCCTTATCCATCCAATCAGTTGGGGTCCCTAGGATGCTGAAGAAATGCTTGGTGTGTTTTGTTATGAGGCCAGCGATTGACAGGGTGGTTCCTTGTTTGATAGCTGGTCTCTTTGGAGAGGGGTTTTCACCGTCATTTTTCAATGCTTCAATCATATTGATCTTGCTTTCTTTGTCAATTCTGGTGTCAAAGAATGCAAATGCCACTAGTACTGGGCTCATGTACCACGTGTGGCGGCCAAGTGCCTTCAAGGCTGCCTGAGCCATCTTCTGATTGATTTGTTCAAACTTTTCCAACTTCTTGAAGAGGTTAATGTCATTCAGGGGAGCCTCAATAGCTTGTGGAGCCCGAAACCAAGCCTGTACATACACAAGGCAGACAAAAATGTTGAAGGCTCGGAGTTCTCTCGCCTCTCGAAGTGTCAAGTGGAACTCTGACCGAAACATGAACACCTGTAGTGAATATAGTGCTTTTGCCATCCATCTGGCTCTGTGCATTGCTCCTGGAGCCATGATCCGGATTCCACGAGGTGGGATTCCTCCCATGTAGATGACAGTCAGTTCTAGGAGTTCACGATAATCATCTCGTGGCTGCTGATCTTTCAAACACACAAGAACGTTTTTGCTTCCAACACAGTGTCTACAGATCCCATTGAAGCCTTCCTCTCTGAGAATTGATCGTGAAGAAACTTCCTGTCCTCGGGGTTGGTGATTATGGCCTCCGAATCTGCATGCCTAAGATCAAACGTCTTCTCCAAGGAGGCCTTGAAGGATGCTTCCTTTTTCTCTTGGGTCGCACCACCCCGCTTTGCACATTTTTGGAGGCTCCTCCATTCTTCATATAGCCTCTCCAAACGATGGATGCAGTGCTGCTTCGCCGTTGTAGGTAGATGAGCTTTTTCCCAGAACTTCACAACCTCTTCAATGGTGAGGGTTGCACTCTCCCGGGCAGTGCGATTCTCCTTCTTCAGGTGATGGAAAAACAGGACAAGAGAT
>NC_136272.1:103587671-103715265 GCF_964187855.1 Myxine glutinosa
CTGCCTGCAGTGAGTGAGTGAAAGGCCCTCGGAGTTGGCTTCATCGCAGGAGATTCCAATGATTCTGAAAGCTTTGGTTTCAACAGCGTGAAGCCGAGCTAGGTGAGAGGCAGGAGCACCGGCCCAGAGGGGAGAACAGTATTCCATTGAGCTGCGGATGAAAGCCTTGTATGTGGTGAGGAGCTCAGGTGTGCCAAGGAATGACTTTACACGACGGAGGATGCCCAGTCGGCGACTGGCATTGGAGGCCAGCTTGGAAATGTGGTTTTTCCCAGGAAAGATCACGGCAGATTGTGAGACCAAAGAGCTTGAGTGACAGAACTTCTTGGAGAGGATTGTTGAAATCAAATAATCAATAAATCAAATAATAATCATATAAGCAAAGAACAAAGCAGAGGTGTGCATCAGCCAGGATTTTGCTGGTTGAACCAGGTGGGGGTTCTTCGTCGAACGTATACAACCTGGAGTTACTGAGGAGGTCCGAGGGAGTGTTTGAGAATAGACGTTAGAAAACAGATTACCGTCCTACCTGCGATGTGGGAGCAACAAACCTTGTGCTTCGGCCTCATCACGGGATATGCGAATCGTTTTGAGAGCTTTAGACTCCACAATAATCCAAGAGGTAGATGTGATGCTGGGGCACCAACCCATAATGGACAGCAGTACACCATTGAGCTACAGACCAAGGCCTTGTTTTTGAGAATCTAACGGTTTAACGGGTGAAATACACGAGTGTACAAGCATTGGAGGCACTGATGACATCATACATGGCCATATGTGGTTAGGTGGTTGTCCCTAACCAGACCGTGAGGAACATTCATTTAAAAAAAATTTCCCATCAACAAATAACATCCTCTTATGTTACCATTCTGTGTTCTACATTCTCTGTCCAGGAATATTCGTCGTAAAAAGGCGACAAAAAGGGTTGGCGGCAGGAAGGGCATCCGGCCGTAAAACATTGCTTCAAAAAGGGGACCAAAAAACAACAACCACGGTCCCCGAAAAAGGCCAACCCCCGCTTGCGGGGAAAAATGGCCTCTAAAGGTGGTATTTTATGTTACCGTGTATATAATATTAGGCTGTAGTTCCCTGTCAGCATAAAAACATCAATTTAACCCACGCAAAGGTAATAAAGCCATTCCTTTCGATACTTTATGTTGATTTTAGAGAAGGATCCGACAGTGGTGCCCAGGTACTCCACTTACCTTTGAACTGTCTGGACAGGATTTGATTCCCACCAACCTGTTTGTGAAAGGCTAATGTTTACATTATGATTTAGATCTTTATATTATGTATAATTACGCACCAGCTGAGATGCAGCAGCACGTCATTCTGTGTTCTACATTTGCAGACGTGCGCTTCATTGGTAATTTTGTGACATGCTCATGAATCAACACCATGGGCGCTTTTTTGCAAGCACGAGGCCTGTACCTCATATCCAAAACAAACATCATCGTCTCCATTATTGCCCCGAAGCCCACCCTGCTGCCAGCCCAGCACTCTGTGCCAGCACCGAGATTATTTTCCACACTCCTGAGCCTCTCCTTGTCCGCTCCTTTGGCCATGAGCTGGATGAATCAGTGCTGTCGATGTCTGGTGGCGAGGTCGATCAGCAAAAGTGCAGGTACATAGCAACCAGGACTCATGCATGATATGATCAAATTAGTGCAGTCTCGAGAAGGACATGGTGTGAGCCAACTGTTTTTTTTCTTTTTTCTCTGGGCATTAGGCTTTGTCATTCAAGGAATTCCAGGAATTCAAGGAATATGCGCTATATCAAATGATCATGTAACATGTGGTAAATATTCGATTTCCTCCGTTGAACGGTTTTTGAGGTACGCTCTTAACAAAATGCAGACACATACGTACATACAACGTACGCAACCGATCGCAGCATGCATTTAGAAAACGTTTGCAGTCCTTTAACATGAGGTATATATGTATATATATATATATATATTTTTTTTTTTTTGGACAACGACCAAAAATCTGAGTTTATTGTGATCTATTCCAGTTCCCTTTCCCTGTTGCCTTGAGGCCATTAAATATCTAAACACATTGCTTTGATTCATCCATAATGGAGGCCACATAGTTGATGAGCCTGCCCAAAAAGGCCAGGTCGGCTGCATCACCAAAGCTTGCAGAAGAGCCAGCAAAATGTACATAAATAATGTAAATAATAACTCGCACTCACCCTTACCCAATAGGACAGTGATGGTATTAAATCAATCACTCTCCATATGACTAACTCCTCTGAGGGTTTTCCATTTTCTTTGTGAAAGTGTTCCCTTCCCTCTGTCTCGGCAGTACAAGGTCCGCTGAGAAACAAGGGGAGGAAAAACGTGCGCGACCCCTTCGCCAGCGTGGGCCGAGTCATCAATGCTCCCATCGTGGAACTTCAGGATACAAGTGGCGAGAGTTTGGGTCACATGAGCCGTGCAGAGGCTCTTGGCAGGACCGACAAGCTTTACCTGCGCCTCGTGGTTATTAACGAGAGGCGGGACCCGCCCGTTTACCGCATGATGTCGAGCCAAGACATCCTTGCAATACAAATGGATAAACGTGCAAAGGATAAAGCCAAGACTAAGACCGGTTAGTGTTTACATACTCTCTAGGTTGTCTAACCTGTCGTTTTGCATCCAGTAGTATCACCATGCGGTTGCACAATCTCCACTACGTGTTTCAGATACAGTATTGATAATGCATAACCAACATATTGTGTTTTTTTAAATTTATCTGCATGTCTAACATGTGACGTTTCGTTAAAATTTGAAGCACGAAAAGCATGGGGCTTGTGGCACTGCGGTTGACGAAATTATGGGAAGCATCCCGATGTGCGTACTTGGAATTGAACCCAAATCCTTATCGAAAAACATGTCTGCCTTTCATCACCTGTGCCTTTGTATGATGCCAAGGAACCTTCTGCACAAAGGAGTTGCGCTTCACGTCAATGATCGAGAAAAGCCACCTTGGGGTAAAGCAGAACCAGCTGGTACGGTGGCTCCAAAAGGGCCCTTGCCACATTCGCATAACCATCACTCGAGGAAATAAAAGCACCAGTGTGGAGGACGTGGTATGCTCATCAGTACGGTTTCACCAATGGCTTGTTCAAAAAGAGGAAACAAAACTGAGTGGCAGGATGGTCGGCGAGATTGGGTGAACGCTGTCGGTCTATCCGTGTCGTTAGAGCATCGGAAGTTTACACATCAAATCACTGATTTATTAACTCAACAGGATTATGTCAAGCTGAGTTTTTGTCGACACCCAGTGTCCGTCATCCGTCTGTCTGTCTGTCTGTCATCTGTAAACAATTCGTCTTCACTCTAAAAGTCACAAATATTGACCAAATTTGATGAAGCTTGTTATGCAGCATCTTTAAGACATAAACTTGTTTGGGATTGCATTTGGGCGTTGCATGCCCAAAAATGGGCGCGGCAGGGCGGCCATATTTGTAGTTGTAGTTTTACTTTTCATGCCTCACTTAAAACTCAATTTTTTCTAGTTTCCTGTTTAAACATGAGATACCTTCAACGTTACTGTACCTCTTTAGCACATGTAAACTATATAGTTTGTGGTTCTATTATGCATATTCTAACCATATTGTTATAGACCAATTGAGTTCAGGTTCCCTGGAACCTCTCGTTTTACCTTGAGATGGCTTTGAATGGGAAATTTACATTAATATAAATATAATGCATGGGGCTTGTGAATTTGAATGGGAAATTTACATTGATGCATCAAAACGGCAAGGTTATCATATGCAGTATATATATAGCCGAGTTTCTCTGTCCATAAAGCTTTATTACCTCTGCCACTGAAGGTGGACAGAGGTTGTGTTTTCACCCGTTTGTCTGCAAGCAGGATATCTCAAAAGGTTATGGACAGATTTGGACGAAACTGGGTGGACAGGTTGGGTGTGTGACAAGGACAAATTGATCAGATTTTTTGCGAAGATCCGGATCTGGATACTAGAATTAGTTTGTTGAAAATTATGAAAAAAAACAAGTTGTATTCTTTTTTAAAAATCGCTCTACAGTGCTGAAGCTTTTGTAGCTTTGTGAAAGGTAATATTAAATGATCCCCGACCCCATCCCTTAGTGGGTGTAGGGAAGTGTTTTTGTCTCCCCACAAAAAAAATGAAAATCTAAATCATTTGATTTGTTCAAAATGCCAACAGAACTAGAACGGCATTGAGAAACGCTGGGTATCTCCGCTAATACATTATCTAAAAAAAAATAAAAACGTGTTTGACTTCTATGCATTCCTGAACGGCTGGACGGAATGAGTTAAAAACTGCATTGGAAGCTTTTAGGAGGTTAAAAAAATTCATAGTCCCGGGGTGTTCAGGTTGAGCCCCCCCCCCCCCCCCAATTTTCTCGATGTAAATGTGTATGCCATAGCACCATCTAGTGTAAGTCAATAAAACACGCCATAGACGTCATAAAAAGTGGGGGAATTAAGCCGTCTGTCAGAACGGGTTCTTTGCTAATTTATTTAAATTTCCTTCAAAATGATAATTTGATTTGGTCACCACTTCAACATTTTACTTGATTGAAAGGATATTGGTGTATTGTATACAGTAAAACCAACAAGAAGATGATGTTTTTATTTTTCAGAAGGCCTGTCTTGACGAATTTCTCCATCCGTTGCTGGAAGACAGCGTTACGTTCGTGTCCAAACCCAGGCCGGTGCAGAATGAACGCGCCCTGCTTTGCATAATACGAAAAATGACCGACAAGGAAATGTCGCAAAATAGGAAACTGCAGTCGGCGGAGCAGCCAAGTTCACGAACCCCAGCCATGAAAGGGTCGGGTTTGGTCAGGAATCAAACCCAAGAAATTGACCAAAATTCCTCGAATAGCCTTACTTACCAATATGGCTTCAAAGATGAGAAATGATGTTGATCAAATGCTGAACAGGATTCTTGGTTGCAGCCGAATTTAAAATGATGCACAACATGGACATTTGGGATTAAAGTGGGACTTTGCAAAGAGTCATTGATACATTGAAAGGAGCAAAGCCACTTCACGTTCCTTGGACGAACGAATGAATAAAAAGTACATTTTGCTCATTTCCAACTGCTTTGGGTAGATTGCTGTGATAAGATTGGTCTTGGCATCCACCATGGTCCACTTGGATGAAATGCAGCTTTGGTTGATTTGTCTATGGGAAGGTTTTGCTTCAAGTCATGAACTGGCTGACCAGGCCTGACATTTGAGTGAAGGTGATTTGGGCAGGAATTTGTAATTTGTTCAGGGTGTTGGTGATAACTCGCCTACTCTTCACAAAATACCAATTTGGGATATATGTCCACTAAATAAACTGCCAAACTTAATGTCCATCTGAGATATTGCAGACTTTCTAATGCAAAGTATCTTTCTAATGCCCTACCTGCAAAGTATCAGTGTGACAGTTTATAGACCGTGGGCCGAACAAGCAAAAAGTCTTGTTTTTTTTACTTCCATGACCCACCTCTGGTATCTAGCTGAAATTTTGCATATGTTTAGTTTAAAAATCACTTATAAAGAATTCATAACTCGTCAGTGCAAAAACCTGCACATTAATTAGTTATTCTAATTAGCAAAAACTATAGTGCCATCATGTGCCCATTATTATATAGCTGTGTATAACTGAATGGAAATTCCAAATATAAAGTATGTAGTCTATGTAGAGATGAGGAAACTGTCCAGGAGTGTGGGTGATCGAGGTCCTACACACCCTCACACACACACACACACACACATAATTATCCACATCCCCAAACACACACACACATCCCCATACACAGACACACACACATATGCACACACACACAAAGTAGATGTCAATGTAATTCAAAGGCAGATAATTTGGCATGAAAAGTTTTTATTGTCATTTAAAGTCGCCTTCCATAGCTGCATCTGACGACATGTAAGTCGCCATGACAGCTGCACCAGTACTGTATGTACAGTCTGAAATGAAGTGCATGATTGGCTGATTTAGCGCTCACGGCCGCTCATGGCCTTTGTTACCCGTGCTGTGATTGGACAATATTTATTAAAAAGATCGTCAACATTTTGGGTGTTTTTTCCACATTTTGAAAATTTGTGCAAGTTTTGTGCTTCACGTGTTTCAGATATGAATTTTGTAATATTTTTACACAACATCTCTATATAATTCCAGCAATCTCTGTGTGTGTGTGTGTGTGTCTGTCTGTATGCGACCGCTGTTTCTCGACAACTACCGGTCCGATATACTTGAAACTTGCCAGGTATATTGCTGGGGACCCGAGGATGTGCCTTTTCAAGGTTTGAAATTAATCGGACAAGTGGTTCCCAAGGTATGGTCACCGTACTCGCAAGCCGTTCGCTTTGGCTTTGCGAATGGACCAAACCATTTCATGTAAATAGAGGGGGGGGGGGGGTTCTGTGGTCGTTACTGCCACGTGGTTTCAAAGTTTTTTTTTGTTGTTGTTTGCACGCATGTTTTTTTGCACGCACGTACGGGCAAGCACGTACGTGCGGGCACGCCCTAGTATTATAAATGCAGGTAGATATGTGAGGTGGGTCACAAAAGTAAACAAAACAGGGGCTCGGCCCACGGTCTATTATAGTTGAGTTGGGAATAAAACTCAGATTTTAGCAAATCAAAGGCAAATGCGCTACCTATGCACCATGCTGATATTCCATCGCCATATTCATATGATATTCCATATGCACCATCGCCGGATATTAAAAGCATCAAAAAGGGAGAATGGTGTGTATTTAATTATGGGACGTTTCAAACTTCCTCACGCATGACTTTATATAAAGCTATCTCAAGGTAGTGGACAAAAAAATGGAATCATCAATGTAAAGTTGTGATAGGGCCTTGGGCCATGACATGTGGCCAATACACGCAATACAGCCTGTTAGTAGGGAGAATATGTGGCATATTTGAGGCAAGACGTTCCATGTCTGCAGAAAGCATTAAATTTGGTACATAAGGGTTTTAAGGTCTGCTGAGTACAATGGGAAGCGGAGATATTTGATACGGGCAACGGAACCTGTTCAAAATGGCTGCCGTCCGAGCTGAAAATGCACTTTGCATAATTTCTAGATGCAGTAGAGTTGTGTAGTTGGTGTCAAAATAGGGCTTTCGATGTCATTGGTTATGCTTTTATATACTACAATACTCTAAATCTATATTATAATAGCCGTAGATGATTCTGTCTGTCTGTCTGTCTATCTGTTGGGTGTCTGTCCGGGGTGTGGCTTACTCGGTTTGCAGAGTAGCTCCACCCATAGCTCCACCCATTCTGGGAGTGGCTATAAACAAATATCCACCATTTTATTAACTCGCATAGCTTTGAGTCCTGTTTTGTAGGCCCGTGGTGTCTTGCTCTCCCCCAGTTTTATTTCAAATCAAATTCGATAAATCATTTCATTTTTCACAGTCGCTAACATAGTTTTAGACTCGGTTGAAAAAAAACGGGAAGAAAATCCGATGAAAGTTGCCGTTTATAGAACGAAATGAATTCTCAAAGGCCTGTAACTTCAAGGCCATTGAGTCTCTCTCACGCCTTTATCTCCAATCTAACTCACCATATGATTTCATTTTTATCGATGGTTTTACTTTTAGACTCGGTGTCAGCAATAATTGAGAACAATCCACACACGCGGGAAAATGCAGAGATATATTTTTTAAAATCGCGTCATGGTGTATCATACACCGCCCAACATGACACCGACGGCAACGTGTCGATATATATTAAAAATTCGCTTTTGCTTTTCCGTTAAGATATATTACTTTTTCGTTTGATGACAGTCGTCACAAAAACGTCAACAATGATGCCGACATATATTTCTTCGTTTTTATTTAATTCAACATTATTAGCCGGAAGTAAAATATGTTTCAGGAAATTACCGAGAGATATTTCTTCGTTTTTTAAAATTAGTTATGTGCGAATACACTTTAAATAGGTTTATTTGAAATCTTTAATTTTCCACAATATAATTTACTTGCCATTTATCATTTGATGATTACGAGACAAATTCCTCTTGAGGATCGTGACAATTCATGCGCTGCGTGGAAACTTCTATTTCCAAAATGAATGAGACGATCGATGAAGAACGCAGACTTGAACAGGATGCAGCAAGAAAACGAATGAGACGGGCGAACGAGTCCATCGACGAACGTCAATGCAAACTTGCGGGGTCACCCGTGGGAATCCCACGGGCATGGATGTGTGTGACATTTCGACATATTGAGTTAGATGCTGCACATTCATTTTTACAAAATGGTTACTGGCAAGTCATCAGATCCAGAAATGGTGTAAAAACCACCGTTTAGAGGCCATTTTTCCCCGCAAAGCGGGGGTTGGCCTTTTCAGGGACCGTGGTAGTTGTTGTTTTTTTGTCCCCTTTTTGAAGCAATGTTTTACGGCCGGATGCCCTTCCTGACGCCAACCCTTTTTGCCGCCTTCAACGACAAACAGGGAATTACCAGTGAACTGGTACTCAATTAGCCGACCTCGGAAGGATGACAGGCTGAGTCAACCCCCCTGGCATTAATTCGGCGATCGACCGAGATTCGAACCCAGGATCCTAAGCCGGCACCCTAGCCGCTAGCCCAACACCAGAAATGGTGTCATGAACACAATTTATTTACGCACAAGCACAAAAGCAAGACGGGCCGATTTCCGATTCCGACGGCCCGACGGGCGAGACGGGCCGATTTCCGATTCCGACGGGCCGATTTGGAGCAAGAAAAAGAACGAGACGGGAGAAAAAGGAGAGAAACGAGACGGGGAAAGCCGATTGGAGAGGCGAGTGAGGCGCGATTGGAGAGGAGTGTGAGGCGCGATTGGAGAGGAGTGTGAGGCACGATTGGAGAGGAGTGTGAGGCGTGATTGGAGAGGAGTGTGAGGCACGATTGGAGAGTAGTGATTGGAGGGGAGTGTGAGGCACGATTGGAGAGGAGTGTGAGGCACGATTGGAGAGGAGTGTGAGGCGCGATTGGAGAGGAGTGTGAGGCGCGATTGGAGAGGAGTGTGAGGCGCGATTGGAGAGGCGTGTGAAGGATTGGAGAGGAGAGGAGTGTGAGGGATTGGAGAGGTGAGGGATTGGAAAGGAGAGGGATGTGAGGGTTTGGAGAGGAGAGGAGTGCTAGGTGGAGAGAGGAGAGTGTCAGGTGGAGACAGGAGAGTGTCAGGTGGAGACAGGAGAGTGTCAGGTGGAGAGGAGTGAGGGGTCACATATTATGTGAAATAACTAAATTCACACCATTTCTGGATCTGATGACTTGCCAGTAACCATTTTGTAAAAATGAATGTGCAGCATATAACTCAATATGTCGAAATGTCACACACATCCATGCCCGTGGGATTCCCACGGGTGACCCCGCTAGTATATAAATATTCCCTCAAAAAAAATAAAATCTAATACTGGCACTGATATATATAAATATATATATATTTTTTTCTTGCCTAAATCCAGAACCACTGCTCACCACTCACCATTTAATCCTTTTTACCTCAACTGGACTATGTCCAGCTGAGTTTTTGTCGACACCCAGTGTCCGTCGTCTGTCTGTCTGTCTGTCACCAATTCGACGTCTACGCTCTAAAAGTCACAAATATTTATTAAATTTGATGAAACGTGTTATGCAGCATCTTTAAGACATAAACTAATTTGGGATTGCATTTGGGCGTTGCACGCCCAAAAATGGGCGCGGCAGGGTGGCCATATTGAAATATCAATTTTTGTCATATATTTTTTAGCACATATAAACTATATAGTTTGTGGTTCTATTATGCATATTCTAACCATATTGATATAGACCAGTTGAGTTCAGGTTCCCTGGAACCTCGTTTCCACCTGTGGAGCCATCTTCCATGCTCTCTTCAATCTCATTCTTCCCTCCAGGTCTTCAAGACAGCTGTTCATTATCTCAGGTAATCACCCATCCAAAATCATGATCTTTTCTACACCTGTTAAACCACCCCTTCCCTCCCAAATATTTTGCTTATGTATCCATCTTGTCCACCCTTTGTGTTCTCCCTTACCCCTCATCGTTATCTGCATCCCTTGTTTGTCCATCTCTATTTTCTCCCTCCACCCTACTGTTGGTATTTCCCCCTTCTGTTGTTCCCTTTGTTATGTTGTCATGATTTGTTCTGTGTCATAGCTCTTTCACGAGCCTCGACCATGTAGTGAATTTTTTTTTTTTTTTTTTTACCCCTATTCAAACAACGGCCCCACATTTGCAGATTCGACATTTGTGGCATTCTCCAGGAACGTATCCCCCGCGAATATTGCGGTCCGGTTATATATACTACATTTCATGCTTACTGCCAAAACGGAACATCTTTTTCACATATCCGCCCTACTACGTATGCACCGTGGCATAGAGTCCATCAACGTTTGGAATTCTGTAGGAGGGATGCGGCACTATTCTATCACAAGAAAGTCAACCAACTCATACCTATTTGATGAAGGTGGAATACGCTGTCTCAGGCATCATTCCTGAATAACCCATAAATGCTCGATTCAGTTCAGATCTGGTGACTGAGAAGACCATAACATGTGAATAAAATCAGTGTCATCTCATCAAACCATTGGGTGAACACACCTGCTCTGTGGATGGGGGAGTTGGGCAGGGTCTCCTCTTGCAGCCATAATTCTAGGCATGTGCAGCATCTTTATGCATGACCCTAACCATGCTGGGATGTTATTTGCTTAATTAACAAAGGGGCCAGACCGTTGTTTGGTGTCCTTCATTTACCCAGGTGTTTCCATTTTTTGTCCATAACCTGTGTGTCAGTAATGATATTAACTGGTTACAAACCCCTGTTTTCTGTTTAAATTGGATGTGCTCGATTCAGTTTTTTTTGTTAAAGTAAGGAAAGGATTCCTTTCAGTAAATAACCATCCACACTTTGATAGACTGTATTTCTTTACAGAAGTTATAAACAAAATATTTTGTTTATGCATTTTGATATTTGGGGATTTGCAGATCAGATGTTGGTTTTCACAACCCTGAGACCCTGAAAGCAGAAATATAATTGCAAGCTCTGTTAACCGCATTGTTTGAGGGGATGCCCATTTCTTCCTCTCCCAAACTAATTACCTCCACTACCGAAGGTGGATGGAGGTTATGTTTTCATCCGTATGTGTCTGTGAAAAATATATCTAAAATAATAGTGGACGGATTCAGACGAAATTTGGTGAAGTTGGGTATGTGAGAAGGACGAATGATTTGATTTTGGTGAAGATCCGGATCCGGATACGAGAATGTTAAAAGTGATTATTCACCATTGAGTGACAGGGCTGAAACCGATAAATAGCAGACACAACAACAACAGGCATTTTAAGGCTATTTTCCCTGCGAGAGCAGGGGTTAGCCTTGCGGTCCCCATGAAAATATTCTCCATTTTGCCCTATTTTCTGCATCTCTCCTTGTTAACCCCCTTGCCCGCATTTCTTCTTCCACCACCTTTAGCCAAGTCTTTCTCGGTCTTCCCCGTCCTCTACTTCCTTCTACATTCATTTCCATCACTCTTCTCAACCAGTCACTTTCATCCTTCCTCAACACATGACCAAACCATCTCAAACTGTTTCTCTACACAGCATCCATAACAGGCTCTATTCCCATCATCTTTCACAATTCATCATTTGTCTTCCTCTCTCTCAACGATACTCCACACATCCACCGAACCATTCGCATTTCCACCCTTCGTTGCTGCTCTTTGTTTATTACCCATGTCTCGCTCCCATAAATCATAACACTTCTCACACATGCAGCACCCACCTTTCCCTTCAGCTTCAACGACACTCCCGTCCTCGTCAGCACGCCACTCAGTTCCTGAAACTTCTTCCATGCACATCTCACTCTCGGAACCGCTGCCGAGTCTGATCCACCTTCTCCATTCAGCATGTCTCCTAGGTAACAAAATGTTTTCACACCTTCCAGCTTCACGCCTGGTGTTGGCTTAGCAGTTAGGGTGCTGGCTTGGGATCATAGGATCCTGGGTTCGAATCCCGGTCAAATCGCTGAATTAATGCCAGGGGGGTTGACTCAGCCTGTCATCCTTCCGAGGTCGGCAAATTGAGTACTAATTCACTGGTCATTCCCTGTGTGTCGCAAGAGCTGACTAACAGGGTTGGCGGCAGGAAGGGCATCCAGCCATAAAACATTGCTTCAAAAAGGGGACCACGGTGCCCAAAAAAAGGCCAACCCCTGCTCTGCGGGGAAAAATGGCCTCTGACGGTGGTTCTTTTCAGCTTCACGCCGTCTCCAAGATCCAACTCAACATTTCCTCCATCTGCAGCTCCCTCTGTGCACACCCTACACTTGAATGTAGCTGCCACACTGGTAATGACCCTCTCAAACCACCACATTTTTGATGAACCCACTCTGCGCACATTGTACATTGAATGGAGTTCACTCCGACACCCTTCCTGCACACGGCCACTTCCCAGTTCTTTCCACCTCACCACATGCTTTACCACCTGCCATCAACCTTCGTTTTTCCGATATTCACCTTCAGACCTTTTGCCTCCATACATTCCTTCCACTTGTTCATCTTCTCCGACAGTCCATCCATACTCTCCCCAATAAACACCAGATCATCTGCATACAACAACTCCCACGGTAAACCCTCCTTTACATTCCGAGCCAGCATCTCCATCACAGCTACAAATAGTAGTGGACTTAGTACCGACCCCTGATGCACTGCCACCCTCACCTCAAATTCACCACTGTTCCCGTCCTTCGTCCTTACAGCTGTGCGATAGCTATGGACAAATATATAATGGACTGCGATAAATAGCATGATATCTCAAAAAGCTTTTTTTTTTTTTTTTTTTGTATACAAGATCGAGGCTCGTCGGCTCGAGATCGAGATCGAGATCGAGGCTCGAGGGATCGAGCCCAACACCAGGGTCCCAGACTTAATTAATCGCTAATAATTAAATAACTCCTCAATTTATTGATTAATCAAATGGACGGATTTGGACGAAACTTGGTGGACCGGTTGGGTGTGACAAGGTAGAATCGATTTGATTTTGGTGAAGATCCGAATACGGATCCGGATCAATTAATTATTTTATTTTGAAGCGATTCTTCACGGTGGAGATATAGGACCAAAAACGATATATTTCATTTCATGCTAAATTCATGCTTTCATGCGAAGGCATGATATTTCAAAACCTTTTGGACCACTTATGATAAAACTTGGTGGACGAGTTTGTTTGGTGACAAGAACAAGCCGATTCCAGATCTCGCCCATTGGTAGGATACAAAACGTAAACTGCTCAGTCTGGCGGAGGTATGCTCTCCGAGTGCCATTCTGGTTTAATCCAGAGTTTAATTGCACCACACAAGAAAATGACAACACCTTAACTTTAAACGAACGATTTATTGTAAACATACAGGTCAAAAAAACCAAGGAACATGGGAATGAATAACTAACGGTTATGCTATGAACCATTGGAGGACGCTAAACAACGAAAGGAGGGAATAAAATCAAATGGGACGGATTAACCCTCAAATGCATGGAATTGGTTCGCGTTAGGGATGGGGGAGGGCATGGGTGAGGGGACCGAGCATCACATTGTTGCTTTAAATGTCCTGTGTGAAAGGTTTTTATAACCGATTTTTTTTACGTATTCCTCTTTTAATACATGCACTATCATATATTATAATACTATAATATAAGACCCGTCGCTTCGCTGACGGAAATACGAATCTTTGCTGTGATGGCTAATCTATGGGGTAAGGGGAAAAAAAAAAAAAAGGACAAGGGATAACCAACGTCACTGTTGGGATTTGCAGTTTTGACACGCGTATCCATGTACCCATAAAAAAAAAATCTAAATTTTTTTTTTTGCATCACAAACACTCCCGGGAGTTACCCGAATCCACCGTAGTTGGATTTATTGAAATCTGTTGATCCGTTCTCAAGTTATAACACGAGTTACGATCACCCCCAGCTTCGCCATCATGGATGATACACATGGTTTATATTTAATATAAGTATTATTTGCATCTCAACGGTGGAAACAAAGAGCAAGATGGAGAGATGACTGAAAATCTCAGGAGGTGGATAATGAGGGCATCCATGGCACGCACAACACTGCAGTGGCGGTAAGGATTTGTGGGCACAGGCGGAAGCGAGCCAGAAGTGCAGGAATCGTGTACACGGGCCACAACGCCAGCATTTCACCACCAGAACCTCTTTTACACTCTCTCTCATATCCTCAATCCGAATCTCCCACAACTTCCACATTGTGATCAAGACAACTCTAATTTCAATCTCTCCCTCTAAATCTCCCTTTTACCCACTGGCGAGTTCTCTCTCCCTAACCTCCACTCCAAATGACGAGGTTAATGCAGTTTTGGTGGAAAGTTCAGGAATAAATAAATAAAAATCGACAAAATACAAAACCTTCCCTGCACGGCCTAATGATAAAACAGCAACATCCTTCACAAAATCACCATTATGGTAAATAATGTCATTTTAAAAAGTCTAGAAAAAGTCCATTTTATATTCTATTTTGTACAAACATTACACAATGTGGACGAAAAAACATCACCGATATATTTCGTTAGTCCAAAATAAGCAAACTTTGTGACGAGGTCCTTCCAAAGCATTGAAGCTTAGGATGTTGTCACAAACAATCCTTCGGTCGCCTCCACTCAGTACTGCATTCCTGTCAGTAGAAGCAGTCGACTGGCTTTTAGGAAGGTCCTTTTATATCCCTGTCAACCGGTGGTGAAATGTAAACAGCAGACCGAGGAAGTCCATGTGATGGCGAACCTTTGCCTCCACGCCGCTTGTAACCGCTCAGATGTGAAGCCAGGCTCCTTTTCCGTGCTCTTTTTACCTTTAAAGGGCATCAGGATTGGTCAATGGCCATTTGCTTGCACATCAGACTTGTCTAGTACCAGTAATACTCATACAATAGCAACGGGTACAGCGTAGGCCCAGGAAAATCATGGACTTGGCATGATGGTGCAACCTCCCCATAATGGGATTACACCATCATTAAACAGCCAATCAGCTTCTTTTTGTTGTGTTTTTTCTTTTACAGGTTTTGAGAATTATAGTGTAGATAACTAACAAATATGTTAGATAACTAACAACACTAACTAAATACACACTCAGATGACTATTAGATTAGACAAAACACAGCCACTTCCCAGGGGCATTCTGTGTACCAGCGACGCCACAACAATGGTACCTGATTTCCTGAGGAATTTTCTTATGGGGATTGTCCGTGCTCTTATCCTTTTAAATTCTGAACGTCAAGCAAGGAAGCAAAACATACCATTTTAAAAAGTCTTCAGTATGACTTTCCTTTCGGTATTTGCGGCGGTCTGAACTGCCGACCTCCCAGACTGGGAGCAGATGCTCTAACCATTACACAGAGTCTGGTTAAAAAGAGCAATGCACAGTGCACCAAAGCGCACTCCAGCTTGGAAGGTTTTCTTTTATCAGGGACAAAGACTACTACAACAAGTACACTGTTATTGAAAGGAAATTCATTTTCCCAAATGTTGAAAGAGATATATGATAACTGCTGTCAAAAGAAGTTTAAGTGACATTTCAGGTATGTATCCTTTTTAAAAGCAAGAGAGAAAGAAGGAGAGAGAAAGAGAGAAAGAGAGAAAGAAGGAGAGAAAAAGAGAAAAAGAGAAAAAGAGAGAAAGAGAAAAAGAGAAAAAGAGAAAAAGAGAAAAAGAGAGAAAGAGAGAAAGAGAGAGAAAGAGCTGAATATGAAGAGAAAGTATGATTACGAGAAAGGCGCTGCCATTTTGTTTTGTTCTGCTCAAAAATGCTTTGCGTTGGAACCACGATGACCTCTCAGACGAATTAAAGTATATAATCGAATTTGAGGATTAAATAAGTGACTCGATCGATTAAATAAGGTCGTGGACTAAATAAGTGGCGAAATCTGGAGTGAAATCTGAAAATTTTAAGAAGCTTCCGATTCTTATAACTTAGCATATGTTTATTTACAGAAGGCCACCATCCCTCCGAAAAATTTACACAAAAAAAATGTGAAATTGCCAAAGCATTAATCTTAACTTTTTTCTACTGTCTGGACGATTATATTGTGTGAAAAAAAGGATTAATGAATTTGCTGAAATTGTAACTTCATTGAGTGCAACAAAAATAATTAACGAGCAGGATCGCTGCGAAGGTTCCTATGGCTGTGCCTGGGTTCTCTATAGGGGAAATCCCTGGAGTTTGGAAGGCAAAATAAATAAAATTAAAGATCAAATTAAAAGAACAATTAACATAATGGGAGGATAAGAATGAGCAAAGCAACGGGACCACCCACCCCCTCCTCCTTTTCTTCCTCTTCCTCTTCCTCTCTTTCTCTCTCTCTCGCCACCTGCTGGCCGTTTGTATGCTGGTTGTACTGTCATGGCGTCTGCTTGTGGAGGCCTGTGAGTGCTCTGTGTTGTTGCTCCATTTCCCCCCCCCCCTCCCCGTTTTCCCCCCTCTGTGTCCTTGTGCCTGTTCGTGGAGTCTTCCTGGTGATTCCCATATACGTTGAGACGGGAGAGAGAGCCGGAGAGCACAGGGTGATCGCTGGTAAGGGTTCGCCGTTTTTGGGCGTCGCCCGATCGGTGTTTGCTCCTTCATCTTAAACCTCTATTTCCTTTTTTTCCTTTCGTTTATCTTTCCTTCAGTTTGTTTTGTTGCCTCCCTTTTCCGAAGTTAGGGGAATCGGAGAGGTCTGATTACTTCCCATTCCCGGAGTTCGGGTAGGGAAGATTATATTATATATTCACCCTCCCCGAGTTGGGGAGGGGTTGTAAGTGCAGCTGATCCAGCATGGCAGCTGCACTATCTCGATTTACGGCCTTTCAGAGCCTGACCCGTAAGCACGGGTTCTTTTGTGTACCTCCGGAACGTGAGGTTAGTGTCGAGGACGTTGTCCTCGCAACCGGTCATGTTGTCGGGATCGACAAGGTTGTTGCCGCTTCGCGGATGAACAAGCGGATCGTTATTTTTTTGTCCGACGTGGATTGTGTCCCACAAATTGTCGAACAGGGTTTGACAATCGATCCAGATTTATTTGTTATGATTTCCCCACTAGATAGCCCAGCGATAAAAGTCGTGATATCCAATTGCCCCCCATTTGTATCCGACGATGTACTCATTAAAGAATTGTCCCGATACGGTACCATCGTGTCTCGTATCTCCATGATTCCCTTCGGGTCACGAAACAACGATTTAAGGCACGTGGTTTCATTCCGGCGGCAAGTGTTTATGATTTAAAAAAAATTCCCAGAAGGATTTAAACCTTATAATAAAATTAAAACATCAACAGAACGAATATACAGTGTACGTGTCCACCAACGTTCTAAAATGTTTTGGCTGCGGACAATTTGGGCATGTTAAGCATGACTGCCCCCGAAAAGAGAATTCTCCACAAGTACAACCTCCCCTCCGAACCGGGAATAAGCAACCCCCCCACCTTTCCACCATCGAACCAAGCCTTCCCGCTGCCGAACCAAGCCCTCCCACCACCGACCCGAACCTTCCCACCATCGACCCAAGCCTTACCACCACTGATCCCAATCTGTCTACCACCGACCCAAGCCCTCCTACCACCGACCCAAACCCCCCCGCCGTACCCCCTTCCCCTCCCCTTGAAACAGGGGCCCCTCCCTCTACTGAAGGATCTAATTGCAGCCATCTCCTGTTAACGATAGACCTCACCCCCCAGGCGACATCGTCCAATCACAGCTTGTTGCCTGCTATAACTGATCCTACCTCTCTCGCCGTGGTAGCCGATGGGAATCCCCTCCCGATGATCACGTCCCCCCCCCTGTCCCCCCCCAAACCCTTGCAATCTCTTCCCACTAACCAGGACGAGTTTCAATTAGTCTGCCCAAAAGGAAAAAGACATCTGCAAACAACAGATGAAAACGGTCATCTCTTTAAAAAACCTACAACTGAAAACCGACAGCCCCTCCTCTCTGCCCTAGATTTGTCCCTCGTCACAAAAATCGTTTCTCGGTATTGGAGGACATAGATGTGGATGAATCCTCGCCCTTGTCTACTGACCTAGAAACTGATATGGTTGAACCGCAAAAATTAGTACCCCCCCCCCTCCCCTGAAGATGGCTCATTTCTCTCCCTCCCCGTCCCCTCCCTCTATGGACTATGCCCCATCCGATAACGTGGAGGGATGTGATGACGGTGAGGAGATAAATGATGAAAACCAGTGTGACACACCATCTGAGCCATCTGATATAGATGACTCTGTTAGTGAATGTGGTAGCCTTAAGGAAGAAGAAACCCCTCCAATCCCTCCCTCCGAGATAAAAAGTTTTCTTAAGGACACATTCCGAAAAAGGAATGTTGTTATAGAAACCTTTTTTCCGGAGCTACCTGATTTTATACATTCCGCTAGATTGATGGTAAAACGGCCCCACGTTTTTAATTTCAATTCCTCCCAACGTCACCGTTTAAAGAAGTGGTTGCAAAAAGCTAAGAATGAACTGCTATCAAAAAATTGAGTGGTGGTCACTCCTCCTTGTAGCTGTAATGAGTTTTTCCATTTGTAGCCTGAATATTAACGGAGGATGTAGCTCTGTCCGTAAAGTTCAAGTAAGGGATTTTTTATTACAGAAGAAAGTTGACATTGCCATCTTACAAGAGACCCATGCCAACGACTGCTGTGTCGCAGAGTGGTGTAGGCTCTTCCCCGGCCTGTCCTTTTTTAGTAACGGTGACTCCCGCAAAGGCGGTGTCGCAAAAATTCTTAGCCCCTCCTTTTTGCCTTCATCACTTAAATTCGACGAAATACACAAGGGATCCCTAGCATTCCACTACTGTGGAAAATTCTATACTATTTTTAATATCTATGCCCCAAGTACGCCTGTAGCTCGGCGAGTTTTTTTTAATGCCCTTGGGACACACCTAACGTCCCTCGACAGCCAAAAGCCCTAAAAAACCAAGACAATCATGTTTGTATTGGTGGAGATTTTAATTGCACCCTTCAACCCCAACTAGACAGGAACAGTGCAGAGCCCCATCCTGCCTCCACAATCCCTCTCACCAAATTTTTAAAACAAATGAATTTGACAGATATATGGCGGGTACAGCACCCATCAATCAGGCAATACACATGGTGTCGATGCATTCAGGGTAATATTGTACTTGCTCGCTTGGACAAGTTTTATATTAATCCTCCACTTGAACGCCTCGTTCTGTCATCCAAAATTTGCCCATCAGGATTCTCGGACCACAGCGCAACATTTCTCAAAATTTCTGCCCCCTGCCCGAAACACAAGAGTGCTTTTTGGAAATTTAATAACAACTTACTTGATGATAGTACCTTTAAGGACATTTTTCCGGAAATTTGGAATATTCTAGTTGCCTCCCAAGGGAATTTCTCAAACCTCAGACAATGGTGGGATAATGCCAAAACGCACATCAGACTGTTCTGCCAACAATATCGTGCGTATGGTGTTCAAGAGGAAAGAAAAACCACAACCTTACTTGAAGATGAAATCCTGGAATTACAGGAACAGCTTCAGGGAACTGCAAGTGTGGGCTACCAGGGAATGAGGCAACAAATTCATGGAAAAACGGCCTTACTGAATTCCATATCCGAAAGGCGAGCACAAAATGCTTTATTGCACCTGAAGATGAGGTACATACACGACCTTGATGCTCCAACCAAATTCTTCTTCAGCCTTAAAAGGGGGGCCTCTTCGTCAATGATTACACGCTTGCTCCATGATGGGGAACTCCTTTATGAAGATGGCAGAATCAGGGAATGTGCCCGGAAACATTTTAAACAACGGTTTATGCGGCATGACATTAACCAGGATGCAATATCGGAACTTGTTTCTAACCTTCCAACATTGGCGGAGGATCAGAAGCAGCAGTTGGAGGATCCTCTTAGGTTACCTGAGCTCACCGCTGCCTTGAAGGCCTTGGAACCTGATAAAGCCCCTGGACTGGATGGGCTGACTAGTGAATTTTTCCAGTTTTTTTGGGACGCCATTGGACCTCACCTACTGCGGGTATTGAATGAATGTTTAGAGGATGGACAACTGCCGTGGAGTTGCCAGAGAGCAGTCACCACCTTAATTCCTAAGAAAGCGGACACTCAACTTATAGAGAACTGGCGTCCTATTTCTGTTTTATGTACGGATTATAAAATTTTAGCCAAAGCCTTGTCTAATCGAATGAAACCTTTTATGAATGTACTAATAGGAGAACATCAATCCTTTTGTATTCCTGGACGTACTATTTTTAATAATATCTTTCTTATCCGTGATACCATTCGGTTTTGTAACAATTTTAATATGAATGTTGGTCTGTTTTTCATTGACCAAGGAAAAGCCTTTGACTGTATTGACCACATGTACCTTTTTAGAGTTTTAGAGAATTTTGGGTTTGGACCTATTTTTATCTCGTACGTTAAACTTTTGTATTGTAATATATCCAGTGTTCTTAAAATTAATCAAGTATTGTGTAGCCCCATTGCTGTACAACGGGGAGTACGGCAAGGTTGCCCGCTATCTGGACTTTTATACTCTCTTGCCATCGAACCTCTTCTGCTCCAATTACGTACGCACATTTCTGGCTTCACTGGATCAATTCTTACCACACCGCTAAAAGTCTCTGCCTATGCAGATGATGTCTGTATTTATATAAAAAATAGTGCTGACGTCACTGCGGTGGCTCAGGCACTAAAGACATATTGTCAGGCTTGTTCAGGCCAGGTAAACTGGAAGAAGAGTGAAGCCCTTTGGATAGGACCTGGAGATTGCCCGCCAATTGTCCTACCAGGAGGAGTGAACTGGCAGAAAAGTGGCATTAAATACCTCGGTATTTTCCTAGGAGACAACACCTTTGAGCAGCAGAACTGGGTGGGATTACCGGACAAGGGAATGGCAAAACTGGCCCGCTGGAAAGGACTTCTTTCTCAACTTTCGTACCGCGGAAGAACTCTCGTCATTAACAATCTTGTCGCCTCTATGCTATGGCATAAGATGATATGCCTACAACCGCCCGGGAGCCTTCTTATTACACTGCAAAAGAGCATTGTCGACTTTTTCTGGAGCGGGAAACACTGGCTCCAACCCCCCGTGGCATACTTACCACTCACTGAAGGTGGCCAAGGTCTTATTGATATCCGCAGCCGGATTATGGTCTTCCGGCTTCATATCGTGCGCCAACTTGAATATGGAGATGAAGCCCTACTCTGGAGGCCTCTGGCTAACTGCATATTGCAGCTTACATGCAAGCTGGGTTACGACCGAGAACTTTTCTTGATGAACCCTCATCAAATCGATTCATCCTTGCTGCCCACCTTTTACCAAGGGGTGATGAACGCCTGGCAAGCCCTGTCCTTTTCCCGTGAAATGGCAACATACAACATGGAAATGTTGTTGAATGAGCCCCTATGCTACAACCCCTTCCTGGAAAACAGCTTGAATAATAGGGGACTCGTTCAACGTTTTGTTGATGCCAAGCTGCTGCGAGTGAAAGACCTCATGACAGAGTCTGGGAGCTGCCGGCTGAGTGCTGCCGCTGTGGCACAAAAAACCGGAATAAAATCTGTCAGGATCATCTCTCGGTTCCTTCAAGGGATATCCACAACGTATCGTAATACCTGCGAGGAACTTGGCCCTTCCCCCGAGGAAACAGCGGGTGACTTCCCCAAACTCCTAGTCTTCAGCCCGCCACTTAATCTGTCCCCTGGCCTGAACAGCCCTGATGATACTGCATTATCCCTTCCCGCCTTTCCAAAGAAAACTTTGTACAACGCGTACGTTAAAATTTTATACGCAAAAACATTTTCTGAGCACCCGAGGCTTCGATGGCGGGATGTTTTACCCCCAATACCCCCCAATTGCCCCAATTGGCGAAGTTTTTATCTCTTGCCTACTCCAAAGTATGTTGGAGATATTCAATGGAAACTTGTACACTGGATTTTACCTTATAATGTTTTACTGAACCGGTTTTCTACTGCTAACTCTAATCTATGCCCTTTCTGTGCATCCATTGAAACCCTACCGCATATATACCTTGAGTGTGAACGATTGCAACCTCTTTTTTACATTCCTTCAGGAACGCTTTGTGAAGCTTGGTTCCCTCTTCAATCACAATGTTTTTATTTATGGTGTTTTAGGACCGTCTTCCCTTAGAAATGTGGTTTTAATGAATTTTTTAATTGGCCAGGCCAAGTTTGCAATTTATAAATCCAGGAAGAAAAAAATGGGAAACGCTTCTGACTCATCATATGATGTACTGCTCACCTTTAAGGCTCTTGTAAATGCAAGACTAAAGCTAGAATACCGGTTTTTTTAAATGAACAAGAATTTAACATGTTTTAAAGAAAAGTGGGTTTTTAATGATGTCATATGCACACTTGATGATGATGATTTGATAATAACTTTTCCTTGAGACCATTTTTATTGTGTTTTGTTTCTTTATGACTGAACATAACTGATTTTTTGTACTCTTGTAATAAAAGGAAGAAACAGTCAGTCTCTCTCTCTCTCTCTCTCTCTCTCTCTCTCTCTCTCTCTCTCTCTCTCTCTCTCACCACTCCCCCCATCAATATACCCATCAGCAAAGTGATGGGTGGTATTTGCTAGTGGTGAATAATAAAAGAAAACTGGAAGCGATTAACAAAAAAACGGTGCTTCTCACGCTTGACATGCTGCGGTGGGGCTAATAAGGGCTAGTTATAATCAATACAACATTGCCCTTTCTCATAATCAATTTACCCGATTTTTAGCTTATCTGGAGTTGGAATTCCAGATAAGGTATTGTCATCATGCACCGTCTGTCCGTCCATCCGTCGCCTACTTCGACTTTTCCCGTCAAACCGCTGGGCTGAACCGGCTGAAATTCGGTGGTAAGGTTCCGCTCCTGACTGGTAACGGGCATTGCAAAGCTCGTTCCAGTTATGTGACCGGAAGTGTATCGAATGGATGTATGGATTTTTATTTTAATTGCTCTATAGTGCCGAAGCCTTTTTGATTAATGACAGTTATATACAAGTACATATTCACATAAATAAAGACTAAAAAAATCACCAGACATTTGAACACAAATAATAAAACTATTCCGGAAGCCGTCAAAGTTGGTGGTAAGGCTTCTTCCTCTTCCTGAACCTCATCATACTTAACTCAGAAATGTGATGAACGGCACATTCCGCAGCATATATTCAACGAAAAGGTAAAATTATGATTTGACATTTGTGATGGATTCTGATTTGGATGTAATTGTTTTTCCATTATATTTGCTCTCATTTCAAATATGTTAATGTTTCGTTTTCGCTTAAGCAACGCCGGGTACACCAGCTGTAAACGCTTTTATACTTTACTCGGGGTACAAATACAAATACAACTTTGTCTGGGGGAGGGGGGAGGGGGGTGGGTAACATAGGATATGTGGCCACAGCCTCATGCAGGGGTGTGGGGGACCAGGAGAGGGGGATAAATTCTCCATGTAAATGTGTACCGTGTAGCGCCACCTGGTGATGGTAGCAGAGGATATTACAATTTCCTTTTTTACCTGGGCAACACTGAGGTTATGAAGGACTCTTTGCACAGGAAAATCTTTCCTCCTTCCCTTCCCCTTCTCCCCCAAAATTGAGGGGCCTATCAAAGCCAACCCCCTGGCCCCCCTCCCCCCCCCCCCCCAAAAGATGTCTGTATATCTGTGTATGTAGTATATCTTTCCCCTCCCTCTCCCCTCAACTCCCCCTTCCACTCCCCCCTCCCTCTCCCTCTCCTGCTTCCTCCACCCCTCCCCACCCCCCCAGCAATGCCAAGTACTCCTGCTAGTTTGTAATAAAATAATGATTTTAAAGGTTGTAGAAAAAAAGGATTTTTGGAAGTTTACTGCCGTCTACCATTTACTTTTACACCACCTAATTTAAAATGTGACATTACTTCTTCATGCCTGTTTGTGTCCTTTATGATGTCCCGAAAAACAGCAAGTTTCCTGGTTGCAATGATTTTCTATTTTGTTTGACTGCCACACAGGCAAACAGTAAAAAAAAAATAATTATCACTCTTTTCTGCGCATGTGCCACCGGGACAAATTCAGAGCCAAAGTACTGCTTAACTGGAGGTTCGTGTTCGATTTGTGTTCAAAATATAATAACCAATTGAAATCAAGTTGTTCCTCGATCATAAACTGATATTTGTAGACAGATCGTCAGGCAGTCAGACAAAGTGAACCAACTGCTTAACTCCGCTTTTCGCTTCGCACGTGCGGGGTAATAATCACAACTTGCCATCAGGTATAAAAGATGGTTAAACATCTGACCTTTTCATGAATAGTACCCAAGTAATTTGTTAGCTTTTATTCCTATTAAGTAATTACCGTACCTTTGCGTTTGCTCTCTGAGCCGTGTGGACCGCCATCACATGACGATCCAGTCCGCACTGCACACACAAGGAAAGGCAACAATAATATTCCCACATTATATAAATTAACGTGCACTTCCGGGTTCGGTTGCGAGAGGACGCTGGCGTTGCATATTCGCCGCTTCTCCGACTGGATGGATGTACAGGGTCTGCTTCTACTTTTCTGACCTGACATCTCACACCTGTCCTGCCTTTTCACACCCGCACGTGCCGCGTGTTCTCCGGCTGGATAACGGAATCTGCTTTTGATGGTACGGAATACGGAATCGAAAGGCCCGCTCCCGTTGTTTGTGGCCGTGGCCTTGTTTGCCGGTGGCCTTGTGGTCTTGGTGGCCTTGTGGCCTTGTTTGCCGCTGTGGTCTTGATTAGCGGCTGCAGTCGTTTGCCGCTGCGTTTGCCGCTGCGTTTGCCGCTTTGCCTCCTCGACCTTGGCCTCGTACTCGTCCCTTCGCTCCTGCCTGGCATGGCTCTGAAGTACTCCGCCGCAAGGCTTCTTCTGCTCAATACCCGCTCCACCCCATCATGCATCTCTGCCATCAAATCAAATGGACTCCTCCGACGACCCAGGTACATTCACCGTGGCTCCGGTCGCAAGTTTGTTTATTTGCAATCAGGTCACTCCATCCCCGTCCTCTGGTCGGCTCAGCGCACTCTCACTCTTCGTCCCAGCGCACCTGGTCACAGCAACCCACACGATCGCACCTCTTGCCTACGAACCCTGGCTAAATCACCTGAATTCATCCCTGCTGTTCAAAACAACATCAAGCTCACCCTGTTCAACACCCGGTCCCTCAACAATAAATGCCTCATCCTGAACGAATACATCCTGGATAACAAACTGGACTTTCTCTGTCTCACCGAAACCTGGCAACAACCTCTGGACTACTACACACTCAACCTCACCACACCCAATGGATATTCCTACGTCAATAAACCACGCTCGGAGGGCCGAGGTGGTGGAATTGCCGTTATCCACCGTCAAGACATCAAGACCAACCTCATCTCCATCTCATCTGCTCCATCATTTGAACACCTGGCTTTAAAACTCTCTGGTCACACGCAGTCAGTCATGGCTGTCGTCTACCGCCCTCCCAAACCACACCCATCATTCCTGTCTGACTTCTCCTACTTTCTGACCCAGCTATGTTCCCTCTCCCCCTCAATCCTCCTCCTTGGTGATTTCAATATCCACATGGACTCCACTGACTCCACAATAACCACTGACTTCACTGATTTACTCACCTGCTTTAACCTCACTCAACATGTCGACTTTCCTACCCATATCCATGGTCACATTTTGGACCTTGTCTGCTCCACTGGATTAAATTTGCACCATCTCTATGGCTCCGACCTCACCCTCTCTGACCACTTAGCCATCACTCTGACCATCAACATCCCCGCCCCAACACCAAGGCATTATCGCACAATCAACTTCCGTAAGCTAAACGCTCTTTCACCTACCTCATTCTCATCCACCCTCTCTGAAAAAATGT
This sequence comes from Myxine glutinosa, assembly GCF_964187855.1. Taxonomy (NCBI): domain Eukaryota; kingdom Metazoa; phylum Chordata; class Myxini; order Myxiniformes; family Myxinidae; genus Myxine; species Myxine glutinosa. The sequence goes on from NC_136272.1 coordinate 103,613,552, forward strand.
CCACTTCTCCCTTCATTGACCTCCACACCCCTTCCGACCTCACTGACTACTACAACCACACTCTCTCCTCCTGCCTTGACCAGCTTGCGCCTGTAAAAACCAAAACAGTTTCTTTCACCCATTCTGCTCCCTGGTTTACCCCTGAACTCCACCTGATGAAAACTCGTGCTCGCCAACTTGAAAGACTCCGCAATAAAACGGGTCTCACAGTTCACTCCCAAGCCTACAAGGACCACATACAACACTACAAAGATGCCCTCTCCCGCGCCCGCTCTGCCTACTACTCTCAAATTATCCACTCTGGCTCCGGAAACCCAAAAGCACTCTTCTCGACAATAAACAAACTCCTCCGCCCCCTGAACACCACCACCCAGTCATTCACAGTAGACAACTGCATCTCCTTCCTCTCTTTCTTCCAACGCAAAATTGACAACATCTACAACAGCTTGACCACCGCCGCACCCGCTCCCCCTCCAACCACCTGCCCCCCCTTGTCCTGCCATCCCCTGTCTCGGTTCTCCCCAATCTCTCCTACTGACCTCTCTGAACTCCTCATAGGAATGAAAACTGCCACCTGCACTCTTGACCCCATCCCCTCCAGCTTTGTCAAAGCCTCCCTCCCTGCTCTCTCTCCACTTATCATTGCAACAATAAACTCCTCCCTGTCTACAGGCATCGTCCCACCTTCCCTCAAAATTGCTGCTGTTACCCCCATTCTAAAAAAACCTGGTCTAAACCCTGACACCCTAAACAACTTCAGACCCATCTCCAACCTACCCTTTCTGTCAAAAGTTTTGGAACGCGCTGTAGCCACTCAACTCAAACATCATCTCTCTGCCAATAACTTGTATGAAACATTCCAATCCGGATTCCGCTCCAACCACAGTACTGAAACTGCTCTCCTCAAAATCACCAACGACCTTCTCCTCTCCTCTGACGCTGGCAACCTCAACATTCTCGTCCTCCTCGACCTCAGCGCTGCCTTTGACACCATCGATCACACTATCCTCCTCACCCGACTTGAATCCACCTTTAACGTCACCGGCACTGCCCTCTCTTGGATTAAATCATACCTCTCTGACAGATGCCAGTTCATCTCCATCAATAACTGCAAATCCCCCACTGCTCCCCTCCCCCAAGGTGTCCCCCAAGGTTCAGTTCTTGGCCCCCTCCTCTTCATCCTTTACCTGTCCCCGCTCGGTCACTTAATCCGCCGTCATGGTCTCCAATTCCACTGCTTCGCCGATGACATCCAGCTTTTCATCTCCACCAAGTCCGTCTCCACCGACACCCACTCTATCCTGACAAACTGCATCACTGAAATAAAATCCTGGCTTCAAATCAACTTCCTCAAGCTTAACTGTGATAAATCCGAAATAATCATCATTGGCCCAAAAACGCTCACAAAATCCACCCATAACTTTGCCCTCAACATCGACGGTATCCCAGTATCCACCTCCCCTCACATCCGGAATCTTGGCGTCATCTTTGACCAAACCCTTTCCTTCGACAAATACACTAAACAGATCACAAAGTCAGCCTTCTTTCACCTGAAAAACATTGCCCGTCTCCGCTCATCCCTCTCCTCCACGGCTGCAGAAACCCTCATCCACGCCTTCATCACCTCCCGTCTGGACTACTGCAATAGCCTCCTCTATGGTTCACCCTCAAAAATCACCAATAAACTCCAATACATTCAGAACTCCGCTGCCCGTCTACTCACTCATTCCCGGACCCGTGACCACATCACCCCCGTCCTTTACAAGCTTCACTGGCTCCCCATCCCCCAGAGAATCCAGTACAAAATCCTCCTCCTGACATACAAAGCCCTCCATAACCTGGCCCCATCCTACCTGGCTGACCTCCTCTCCAGACACACTCCCACCCGCAACCTCCGCTCTGCTGGTACCAACCTCCTGACCCCCTCCATCCGGACCAAATTCAGATCCTGGGGGGACAGGGCCTTCTCCATCGCTGCTCCCACCCTCTGGAACTCACTACCTCACACCATCAGAGACTCCTCCTCACTCACCACATTCAAAACATCACTAAAGACCCACCTGTTCAACGCTGCATTCAACATTCAACCCACAGCATTTAACCCCTGACTATCTCTTCTCCTTCTCCCTCCTTTTGCTTTAAATATTTCCCTATTGATTCTTGTCTTGTCTTTTTGATTCTTGTCTTATATATATGCCGTATATCGCTGCTGTTTGTTTTCTTGATTCTTGTCTTTTTGCAATTGTTGTTTTCATGTATTGTTATGCATTATGTTTTCCACTCTGTCAAAGCGCCTTTGGGCTTCTGGAAAAGCGCTATACAAAATAAATGAATTATTATTATTATTATTATTATTATTAATAAATAATTCCAATTATTAACATGTCAAATTACAATAATGAGGCAGTGGCATATACAATATTATAATCGATTCCTGAAACGATGCGACTTTTTCCTGCTTTTCTATACAACAACAACATGCATTTTAAGGCCATTTTCCCTGCTAGAGCGGGGGTTAGCTTTGCGGTCCCCATGACAATCTTCTCCATTTTGCCCTATTTTCTGCATCTCTCCTTGTTAACCCCCTTGCCCGCATTTCTTCTTCCACCATCTTTAGCCAAGTCTTTCTCAGTCTTCCCCGTCCTCTACTTCCTTCTACATTCATTTCCATCACTCTTCTCAACCAGTCACTTTCATCCTTCCTCAACACATGACCAAACCATCTCAACCTGTTCCTCTTCACAGCATCAATCACAGGCTCTATTCCCATCATCTTTCGCAATTCATCATTTGTCTTCCTCTCTCTCAACGATACTCCGCACATCCACCGAACCATTCGCATTTACACCGTTTCCAGCCTTCGTTGCTGCTCTTTGTTCATTACCCATGTCTCGCTCCCATAAATCATAACACTTCTCACACATGCAGCATACACCTTTCCCTTCAGCTTCAACGACATTCCCCTCCTCATCAGCACGCCACTCAGTTCCCGAAACTTCTTCCATGCACATCTCACTCTAGCAACCGTTGCCGAGTCTGATCCACCTTCTCCATTCAGCATGTCTCCGAGGTAGCAAAATGTTTTCACACCTTCCAGCTTCATGCCGTCTCCAAGATCCAACTCAACATTTCCTCCATCTGCAGCTCCCTCTGTGCACACCTTACATTTGAATGTAGCTGCCACACTGGCTTCACCTTCTTCCCACACCTCTCAGACCACTGCATTTTTGATGAACCCACTCAGCGCACATTGTACATTGAATGGAGTTCACTCCGACACCCTTCCTGCACACAGCACATGGCCACTTCCCAGTTATTTCCACCTCACCACATGCTTTACCACTTGCCATCACCTTCGTCTTTCCGATATTCACCTTCAGACCTTTTGTCTCCATACATTCCTTCCACTTGTTCATCTTTTCCTTCAGTCCATCCATACTTTCCGCAATCAACACCAGATCATCTGTATACAACAACTCCCACGGTAAACCCTCCTTTACATTCTGAGCCAGCACCTCCATCACAGCTACAAATAGTAGTGGACTTAGTACCGACCCCTGATGCACTCCCACCTTCACCTCAAACTCACCACTGTTCCCGTCCTTCGTCCTTACAGCTGTGCGTGCTCTTTTGTACATTGCCATCACTACTCTGATCAACCATTCCTCCACTCCTAACTTCCTCAATGCCCATGTCAATACTTCGTGTAGAACCCTATCGAATGCTTTCTCCAGATCAACAAACCCAAGAAACAACTTCTTCCTCTTCTCCATGTACTTCTCCTGCAACTGCCTCACAATAAAGAGCGCATCTGTCGTTCCTCTTCCTGGCATAAATCCAAACTGCATTTCGTCGATCTTCACCTACTTCCTTATCCTCCTCTCCAACACCCTTTCCAATACCTTCATTCCATGCTCCAATAACTTTATCGCTCGGTACGAGCCACACTCCAGAGGGTCACCTTTCCCCTTAGAGGGACGAGGGTACTCAGTTCCCAATCCACTGCAAATATATATATATACATATACAATATTATAATTGATTCCTGAAACGATGCGACTTTTTCCTGCTTTTCTATAATAAAACTAAATTGCATCAATCAAAATACTCCACGTATCTAATGTAAGAAGTTTGGTCACCAAATCAAAATCGAATTATTTCCCTGACCAGAGGAGATGGTTTTGTATGTGGGTCCATTCTGTACATCTATAAAGTACATATTACTTGAATGGGAGTATGTCTTTAAAGTACGTGAACTAATAATGTGAGTGCATCTATTAAGTTATCTTGTTATAGGGTTCCGTCAAATTGTGTCCGACTTCTAGTGACATTCATGATCAGATTTCTCCAAACATCCCGATCCTGCACTGCTTCCTGAAGCTCTGGAAAGGACAGCTTTGTTGTTGCCTTTACCCGAACCGTCCAGCGCATACAAGGTCTGCCTCTTCGTCTGCTTCCCTCAACCATCGATAAAGTATGTAATATAAAAATATGTCTACGTCAGTAAAATGTGTGCAACTATAAAATGCGTACATACATATGTCCATAAAATACATACAATTAAAATGTGAATCAATACAATAAAACCTAAAAAGTCTGTTTGCTCACTGTATGAACATAAACATACATCGTCAATGCATTGTCTACACACCACACAACATTTCTTTGGTACATGTCGATCCAATAACATTTCCAACCGATATCAGCATACGTTCAATGAATACCTTGTATAAACCAATGTGATACCTTTGATGAAGGAGGATGAAGACAGCTTTGAGCCGTCTGGAAGAAAGCGGAGTTGAAGGCTTTCTCGTACTTGTTGTATTCACATTAGGACATCTTTGTAGACAATGTTGTGGGTACTGGTGTCTTATGTATACATCGTTGGTGTTTTACTTGAATTTGCTTGTGAAGATCTAGCATAGGACTGGCAATGTGCGAAGCAGAGATCGTGGTGTACGCCGGTCAAACATGCATGCCTAATCCAAGCTCCACCGTAAGAATGGCTAATTATGATATCTCATCTCGTTGGACACTTTCCATAGAGCCTCAGCAGACTGTTAGCATTTTTACATTATGGAAGGTGTTCATGAGGTCAGGTGGCTAACCCCAGCTGCAAAGTTGAGATGGACCAGCATGCAATTGCAGAACACAAGTAACTGTTAAATATGTCATGAGACCATCTACGTGCATATTTATGCGTCGGTGAGACAGCCAGGTTAATAGCATGCCCCATTAAACACACCAATTTCAAACGTACATAACACGTGTTTATCAACACACATTGCACACCTTCAAGCAGAAGGTCTTGCCACATCCAGGGTATGTGCACGGGTGTGGTCGTTCATTTTCGTGGAAGGTCAAGAGGTGTACTCGCAGGCCCCACATGGTCATGTACGTGCGCTGGCAGTCAGGCCTGGGGCAGGTCAGCACTTGGCGTATCCTGTCGTGTGTCTGGGCATGGACTTTAAGCCGGTAGTTCTTGGAGAAAACTCGGCTGCACGTCTCACACTTGTATCGTCCTGCAAAGAAAAGGGAAGCACCTTTTATCCTGTGTCCCGAAAAGGGGGTTCCACTTGTGCATGACATGATATTGGCTTCGGTGACAGATGAGACTTTGTACCTGGATGTTGGACGAAGACGTGTTTCCGCAACTCGGTCCAGGTTTTGGCAACGTAATCACAGCTTTCCTTTTGGCACTTGTACCCTAAAATAATAAAGGTATCATCAAGAAATAATCCAGTGTCAGAAGACAGTCCACGTCTGTGGCTATCAAGTGTTTCACATCTGCGATTAAAAGAACAGAAAAACAGGAACACTTTTAGTTCCCAAAAAGCTTGTGTCTACTCAAACATAATAAAAGACCGGTAGTTCATTGTCATTCTGGTGGTCCAAGGCACAAGATCAATGTTATTGCAATGTGCATGGCAATGGTAACCATTTGAAACGGTGCCGCAATATGGTCGCTCATTACTTCTGAACTCAGTGGAGCTTTTGTTCTGCTCGTTAACCGGCGAATATTTTGTCGATTCCTTCTTAGTGTGGGGAATGTCCATCAATAGGAAATTTTTACGGTGTAGCCTGTGGGGCAAAGCCGTCTCGAATAGTGTTTGTCCGTATGTATGTATGTCCCTCACAAATGTACACCAATCAGAGCTGAGGATCTGGTCACATGGCAAGAGTGATGTTATTACGTCTGATGTCATTATGGCATACTATTATGGCATTATGGCATACCATTATGGCATTATGGCACACCACACACCGCCATTTTTATTTATATGCCGTTCAGGCCGAACATATTGTGGAACCTGTCATATATCACAATTGCCATGCTCTACCTTTACGTTTTTCATTCAGTGTGAAACATAAACAAACTGATTGTTAAAATAACCATCAAATATCGAAAACATAACATTACAGGTCTTCCAATGACACAGGACGTATAGGCCTTAGGCTTCATGCCTTTATGCCTCACCTTCAGGCTACTTCAACCAAATTAGCCTCGGTTTATTCATACAGTAGTATAGTTTTTGTAATAATATCAAAAACGTTAATTATATTAATATAATAAATACTAGAACGGCACTCAGTAGAGAGCATACCTCCACCTGGTTGGCCATATCACTCAATGGTGAAGAATCACTGAAAAAATTATATTAGCTGGATCCAGATCCAGATCTTCACCAAAATTGAATCGATTATTCATTGTCACACACACAACCTGTCCACAAAGATTCGTCCAAATCCGTCCATAAGCTTTTGAGATATCCTGCTACGTATAGTGTTTGGCCGTATCTCCCAATGGTGAAGAATCACTTTTTAAAAATTACACGAGCGGATCCGAATCTTCACCAAAATCTAATAATTTTGTCCTCGTCACATACGCTACCTCTTTGCCAAATTTCGTCCGAATCCGTCCACAACCTTTTGAGATATCTTGTTCACAAACAAACAAACAAACAAACGGACAGACAAACGGGGTGAAAACATAACCTCCATCCACCTTTGGTGGCGGAGGTAATACTCGTAACACTGCAATCCCTTTGTCCTTACTGCAAAGTTACTGGATTGAAGCAGTGTATGGTTGGTTCATGGTTGACTCGAAACATATAGAATAAACCAGTGTCTCAATACAATCTCTTCACTTCCATGGTGACAGACAGCTTGGAGACAGACAGCAGACTTGCAGTACTTCAAAATAATGTAATACTCACATCATTTGCTAACTACCAGGTACCCCGGTTTAGAATAGGTACACCGTATCCCTGCGTGTCATAAGAGGCGACTAAAAGGGTTGGCGTCAGGAAGGGCATCCGGCCATAAAAACATTGCCTCAAAAAGAGAACCATGACAATTACAACTACATATGGGCAGGGTACAGCCCGAAGTACCCCATGGGGGATCTCACTCCCTCTCTTCAAAAATCAAGGTGGGGAACCCGATCGAAGCAAGGGTGGAAATCACTCCATTTATGACGACGAAACGTCTGATGCCCCGCGTGGACATCGGCTTCTGAGGTTTGGGACATGGAATGTAGGGACAATGACAGGGAGATCAGGAGAAGTGGTGGAAGTATTGGTCAGAATAAGAGTGGAGATATGTTGTGTGCAAGAGACGAGATGGAAGGGAAGTGGTGTGAGAATGGTGAAGGGTAGGCAGGGACAGAAATACAAGTTTGTGTGGCAAGGGTGCCCAGAAGGCGTGAATGGTGTTGGTGTCCTGTTTTCTGAGGAGTTTGTAGACAGTGTGGTGAGTGTGACTAGAGTGAGTGAAAGGTTGATGATGGTGAAAATGATGATTGGAAAGCTCTTGGTGAACGTCATCTCGGGATATGCTCCGCAGGTTGGTCGGAGCGATGAAGAGAAGGACAAATTCTGGCGTGCAATAGAGAAGCTGATGGAAAACGTGAAAGATGAGGAAGTTGTTGTGGTAGGAGGATACCTAAATGGACATGTGGGAAGGAGTATGAACGGTTTTGAGGGAGTTCATGGGGGTTATGGATATGGTGTGAGGAATGGAGAAGGTGAAAGGATTTTGGAGTTTGCTGATGGAGCCGGTTTGTTGATTTGTAATACTCAATTCCAGAAAGAGGATAATAAGCTTGTTACATACACGTCAGGTGGGTCGACGACCAGGGCCGTCTTAAGAGCATTGTGGTCTGGGCAAAGCAATCCATGGGGGCCCCTTCCCACCCACCCACGGGAATAAAAATGTAAACGGTCAATAAAATTAAACCTATAGATTTGTTGGTACTTTCAACAAAATCAATGTTTAAACATAAAAAACATGCTGTAAAACGAGGATTAATCAACACAAACTTTTGAACAATATAACATACACTACCGGTCAAGTTTTAGAACACCTCAATTTTTCCAGTTTTTATTGAAACGTATGCAGTTTAATGTCAAGTGAATAACCTGAAATGGTACAAAGGTAAGCAGTAAACTGCTCGAGGTTAAAAAAAAGTTTAGGTTATCAAAAACTGGAAAATAATGTAAATTGCAGTTATATTGTAAAAAAAAAGGCCTTCTTCAGGGAACAAGTAATAGGTTAACAACTTACAGCTGTTCTGTAACGATGTAAGTAAATTAAGTCTTGAAAGTTGATGCAAACAATTCCTACAGGTGTCCCAACCTCTGCTGATTACTTGATTACAAACCCCCTGTCTGTGTAAAAGCAGTATTGGAACAGACTGTTATTACACCCTGTGAATCATTATTTGGACAATATTGCACTGCACGAAGTAGTATATTGGAAACTGGAGGAAACTCTGACAGGAAGAGGTCTGGCAGACCCAAAGCCACAACAGAATCAGAAGACAAGTTTCTGAGAGTCAACAGCTTGCGTGATAGGCGGCTCACAGGACAACAGCTTCAAGCACAGCTTAACACTGGTCAAAGTAAGCAAGTCTCTTTTTCAACTGTGAGGAGAAGACTTCGAGCTGCAGGTTTGACAGGTCGAGTGGTAGTAAGAAAGCTATTGCGAACATGGCAAAATAAGAAAAAGAGGCTTGCCTGGGCTATGAAGCACCGCCAGTGGACTACTGAAGACTGGAAGAAGGTCTTATGGACCGATGAATCAAAATTTGAAATCTTTGGTTCATCACGCACACGCAGGGTTTTTTAGTCCAGGCCCTGCTCATAACCCCGTATACAACTCATCCACAAGAGATTTTGAAACTTGATTTGAGCTATTGGACCATTTACCTTTAAAAATCACACAGGTGCTTCTTTGGAACTGGCTGCGAATGGAACCATTCACCATAGAAGTATGTGTAATACCTTGTTTTATGGGTTTTTGGGTGTGGGGAATCCATTTGTGACATCATTTTCATGATTGAAGGCCAAGGTCACATGCTAAGGTCAAGGTCAAGGTCAGAAATCACAAAAAACGACCAAAATCGCAGTTTCACAGACATCGAGAAGCAAATTATCAAAGTTTGATGAGTGATACAATTACTGATGTTTTGCAACTTAACTGACTGTGGGAATACGTGTAGGCCATGTAGTTTTTTCAAATCTTGTTTATTTTACAACTTCTCATTTTATTTGGCTCACAATATCGTCGGCATGCACATTGTTCACTTATGAATTGGAACATTTTAATCATTCTTTAGAACACACAATCTGAAAAAAAATAAAAAAAATAGCTGCATTACAGTGCCATATAATACCTGTATATAAGCCATATTCCTTATAATTATGACGAAAAATGAATGGGATATGAATCAGATGCCCAGACAAGAGAGCTCAGGTGGGAACTTGGCATTTGTTTATTTATTCACACAGATGGGCTCAACAACCTTCTTATGGCAGTCGATCACACACATAACTTCTGCTGCTTTGCAGGAACAACGCTTTGAGTTACACTTCCCACTACAGCCACACAGGGTCAGAATTTTGGTGGGGATCGGCTTCAGAGACTTAAGGGGCAGGAGCGTGCCATCTTGGTTGATCCAACCATAATGAATAGGGTCAAGCTGACTGGCATCAGCTAGCAAGGTTAAGGCATTCCGGATCACCTAGAATGCTTAAAATGTTTAAAACATGGGAATTCTTCTGGATTATTTGTAGATAATTAGACTTTTCAACTCAACTTCAACAAGACGTGCTTCACGTCGTTCAACAAATGGCAATCGGGATGCGCTGTGAAACTTGTTTGTATTTTACACAGTGAATAAATGAGTGGAAATCTTAATGAAATAAGGTAAATGCATATTGTTACGGAACCCGACGTCAGCCTCGGTTCCCGTTATCGAGGGGGGATTAAGCCCCTCGTCTGTTACTGACCGACGTGGTCCCGGGGGTATGACGCCACGCCCGGTCACCGCTGGGTAGGGTTTTAGGCCCACAAGTCCTATGACCTAAATACCAGCGCTTCCCGGTACGGGAAGGAACACCCCTCGCTCACGGCCGCAGCGTAATGGATGTTGCGCTGAGCGAAGCGAACTGCGGCGTGAGCCGTTTACCAAGACTAGACCCGATTCCTTAAACGTTGGCCAAATCGTGCCACCGGTATTCAATTGGGAAATCACCAAAACGACAAGGATGTGAAGAAGAGGAAGACGAAGGCAAAAGGGTTGGAAATGCTACTATATTTATTACTATTATTTACACAACTAGGGCATGCCCGTACTATATATAAGCTAGGACGTGCCCGTACGTGGGTGCCCGTTCCTTGCCAAAAAAAAAAAAAAAAAAAAAAATTTGTGTAGGGGTGTGTGTGTGTAAACATCCTAGGGCGTGCCCGTACGTGGGTGCAAAAAAACATGCGTGCAAACAACAACAACAAAAAAAAACTTTGAAACCACGTGGCAGTAACGACCACAGAACCCCCCCCCTCTATTTACATGAATGGTTTGGTCCATTCGCAACGACCACAGAACCCCCCCCTCTATTTACATGCAATGGTTTGGTCCATTCGCAACGCCAAAGCGAACGGCGAACGGCTAAATCGCCATAGCTCGGTAAGTACTTGTCCGATTAATTTCAAACCTTGAAAAGGCACATCCTCGGGTCCCCAGCAATATACCTGGCAAGTTTAAAGTATATCGGACCCGTGGTTGTCGAGAAACAGCGGTCACAGACAAACACACACACAGACACACAGACACACAGACACACACACACACACACACACACACACACACACACACACACACACACACACACACACACACACACACACACACACACACACACACAGAGATTGCTGGAATTATAGATAGATGAAAGGAACCAAGGAGAAGGAAGGATAATCAAGTAAAAACAGAAGAAGAAGAAGAAGAAGCGGACACAGTGCACCTTAGCTTACCTATGCAGTCTTAATTAATACCCCAGGACAAGACAAAGACAGACTACAAGCACACTTACACAGGGGACGATGACAGGAATGGCAGGAGGTGGATGACTGGAGGGAGAGGAAGGCACGGAGCTGGCTGGAGCTTGACCCCGCACGGGACGTCGGGCTGGACCTCGACGGCCACCGATGCCACCGCAATCTGGCTCCCGCGGGGTAACGGGTCGGAGCTGCCTGGTGGAGCCAACGCTGCCTGGTGGAGTCAAATCTGCATGGTACTGCTCTTGCTTGCTCTCAGGCTTCTCTTTCAATGCTTGCTCTCAGGACTCCTCTCTTACGCGTCTCCCGTCTCTCTCTGAAGCTCGTCTCAGGACGCGTCTCCCGTCTCTCTCTGAAGCTCGTCTCAGGACGCGTCTCCCGTCTCTCTCTGAAGCTCGTCTCAGGACGCGTCTCCCGTCTCTCTCTGAAGCTCGTCTCAGGACGCGTCTCCCGTCTCTCTCTGAAGCTCGTCTCAGGACGCGTCTCCCGTCTCTCTCTGAAGCTCGTCTCAGGACGCGTCTCCCGTCTCTCTCTGAAGCTCGTCTCAGGACGCGTCTCCCGTCTCTCTCTGAAGCTCGTCTCAGGACGCGTCTCCCGTCTCTCTCTGAAGCTCGTCTCAGGACGCGTCACCCGTCTCTCTCTGAAGCTCGTCTCAGGACGCGTCTCCCGTCTCTCTCTGAAGCTCGTCTGAGGTCGGGGCCTCGTGGTGCGGGTTATATATGCCCCTCCCTCTAACCTTTTTGAACCTCACCGATCGTTCTTTCTCCGCCCGCTCAAGCCAAACCCCTTTGGCTGGGTTGGTTGAGCGGGGCCGACTCACTCCTCCTTTCTATGACGAGGTGGAGACACGCCTTTCTTCTCCGAGCCGGAGCACATGGCAATGGCGGCGAATGCAGTTGGCAATCGAGGCTTTGGGAATGGGGCTTTGGGAATGAAAGGGGATCTACCTTATTTCATTTGGTGCAATGGAGAATGTCAACTAGTGGGAACAGAGCCTTAACCTACATAGAATAAGGAGATAACTGTAAAAGAAGGATATATGATTGGCTACGTGTGGTATATGAAATAACTAGGAGGACGCCCTTTGATATTTTACACTTAGAGGTATTTACAACAATTCATTACATTTTACAGAGGGTGATATTTACACAACAATTGACACAACAATTTCTCAAATCCACAACACTGCACCCTCATCCTCCAGGCATGTCCTCGGGCCTATAAAACTTAACTTTAGTTTGGCACGTAGGTGTAGTTCCCTCTACATTTAACCTGACCCTGAGTGTGACAGTTTTAAAACACAAATAAATATGTCCCGCTGCTCCATTGCACCCTGCCTAACAGATTTACGCCCACAGCTAACCGAATTGCGGAATGGTCTTCAAACTATACATTTACGATGGGGGAGTATTATTTACAGTTGACGCTACTTTAATTTACAATACGCAACCCAGGACCTGTGATTGTTCTTTTGGGGGGGAGACAGTCTGCCCTGCATCTACGCACCATAAAGCACCCAAAACACCATCAAGCACCACAAAGCACCCTTTGGTGCATACTGCACAGTCACCACAGTTCATTAATAAAAATAAACCAACAAACCCTTGGTAGTGTCTTGCTCTTCGGCTCCCTCTGCTGGCTATTGTTCCCTTCCAGATGTTGTCAACTTCTTTGCTGGCGGCCTATTTGGACATAAAATGAAATGCACCAAACGTGTCCGTTTTTATTTATTTATGGCCCACAGGGCCGACTATTGTGGTTCACCTGTGTGGCATCGGTGCCCTGTGACCAAGGTCCGCCAGCAAGATCTCGGGCCTTCATGGCCGGTTCCAGCAGAGGGGCCATGCCCCAACCCATGGGGTCCATGAGTGGTGCTCAGCCACAGACATGTGGTCCATAAGGTGGTGCATCGATGCAGGCAGCTGTGGTTGCAAGAGTTTCGGGCGCACAATGGCGGACTCTCGCACGCTCCCCTCGGCGCCCAGTGGCGCACGGTCCTCGTGTGGGAGACAAGGGGGAGGGGGGGAAGAAGACAGGTGAGCGAGGGGTAAGGTCACAAGGGTACACATCAATAAAGGCAATGCAAGGCGAGGTGCGTATGGAGACAGAGCGGAGAAAAGCTCGTCCCTACCGTACGTCACCCCCCCTGTCACCTACTCTACCCTTGCCCTTACCCCATATTTACAACAATCTACATATTTACAAATTCGTCGCTAATGTCTCGTCTTCCCCATATCTCCCTACACCAAATTCGTCCCCACAATTCCTTTAACCACAATTTGCCATCACCAATTCATCATCAATCCTCATAAGGAGGGAGAGATGGAACACAAAGCACAATGTCACACCCACATCATGATGCATCTCACATTCCAAACATTTGCACAATAAAAATAATAAAAACAACCTGGCATGGTGTGGAGGTACGTCATCTCAGGTGAGTGGATGTAGATGGTGCAAGGAGATCTCAATCCTAACGACCTTCTAAAATGACTTTAACACACTTTACACTACCCGGGGTCTTTCCCTGCCAAACCATTGGCCCTCTTACTCTATGCGGTTTTAAGAACCAAATTCCCATTGACCAAACTGTGGTGCTTCCTCAATTTGGGGTCTCACTCCCCCGATTCAACTCTCTGTGCCCTTGCACAATTTCAGGACTGGGGCGTGTGGCTCTCCCAGCAGGTCTACCCACCTGCACACCTCCACCACTGTAGTTGCCTCCGAGCTTACCTGCTCCTTAACCTAACCTATCTACTGGGGAAGGCCCTCTGGCGCTCTCCCCACTCGGTGCCCTCTGGCACTGGGCTACCCGGGTCCGTCCTCCGGATCCTCGGGCCCCATCCACAACTCTAACGGCTCCCAGAGCCCACCTGCGGCCTCACCTGGCCGACATCCTCACAGTGGCGGAGTGTCCATTCAACTACACACACTAACAGGCCACACGCCCAGCCATTTCCACGTCACCAATGCACCCATCCAAACTCCATTCTTCCACACACGCACCACAGATGCCAATATCCAACCACAATTTACCTGTACCCTCTACCTAACGCTTAAACTACCCTCCCCGGGTATTCGTGACGGGGTCCATCCTCCTTTCCCCCATCCACACCTTCGCACCATCCACCCCACTCCACAGTTTCCACCATACTCACTCCACGACCATCCATTCCATACTCCATATATTCCATACCATTTATTCCACACAACCATTCTCCATTCACCTGCAGTTGCACACCTGTGCAATCTCACCTGGTGCCACCTGCACCCTCCTTCCTCCCTGGACAATTTTGTCAACACAACACACATCACCATCACTCACTCATACACTGCTCCATCCACCTGTTCAGTTGCACACCTGTGCAATCTCAATTGTTCCTCACTCACTGCTCCATACACTTCCACGCTCAATACAACTCACAATCACCTTCTCACAATACACTCCTGAGTACACCTCCAACACTCACACGACATCATCTGAACTACCTGGTGCCCTGCTAAAACTCGCGCTTCCCAGTCGCCCCTTATATTATTGCGCTCCGTCATTATAATCCAAACTAATCTACCTGCGTCCCCACTACAGGTATCGGTGTCACTACCTAACCTTATCGTTACCTATGGTCATCTTCTCTAGATCCCTATCATTATCCTAACCCTCCCGGGCTAGTTTTCACTGCCAACCCCATAACTAGTGCTCCTTTGCCCCCGCTGTGAGGGATGGCAGAGTTGCCATCCCACCACATCGGGCATCTCTCACTATAAATTTTGCTCACCAAATTACAGCCAATTAAAAATTTGCCAATCACTACCAATCATTTGCCAATCATCAATCTGCCAATCCTTTGCCAATCATCAAATTTTGCTTTTCAATTTCGGGTCCAAAACACTATCATCATTACACGTCTACTCACTTGAGCCTCTCGGTGCGCCAATTCATTTCTAAAGCTAGGCTTTGCAAAGCCGAGCAATGAATGCAGGTTGTTTGGTGCCGGCGGTTGGGTTCGTCTGGCATTCGGTGCAGGGAAGGAGGTTTACCCGGGCCGAGATCCCACGCACCATCTCGGCACGGAGCCGTCCAATGGCCCGATCTCGCCCTGCCGGAACGCCTCAACAGAAAGGGGTCGCCATGACGACCCTTCCTACCGGGCCGCCCGCTCCGCTTAGTGGAGCACGGACGCGGCCGTTCAGAGCGCGGCCCGGTGTGGATCGCGTACGGCGAATCTTTCGAAACCGCCGCGGTTACGATCCCCGCTGGTCCCCGCGGCACACGAAGCTGCCCAGCATAAACCGAGGGCTCGCTTCGGCTACACGTCGATCTAACCGCTAACCCGGTTACCGTCGATGCTCCACTTGAATGCTTACACCCCGCAGCCCGTTCCTTGCTCATACATCCAGCCGTTCCCATGCTCTTTGTCATTGCACCTTCCCTGACACACCCTCCGGGTTCACTCATAGACTTCTTCACACACCCGACCACCGCACCCCTTAGCACACACTCGTCGTTCGCACACCTCACCAACACACCTCTTTGCGCCCCCTCCTCGGTCACATCCTCTGTGACAACCACGGGTGTGCACTCACTTGCACACCCATTCACGTGCTTTACAACTAACTTCAGTGTGCATTCCCACACGCGCTCGACCATCTCAGGTGTGCTTCCTTCCATTCCAGGTGTACATCCTCTCTCTCACCTGCCACAACCAACTCACGCTCCGTGTCACTCTTACTACTTTCACCACCACTCTCGGTCGCGCATTCACCCTCACTCTTGACAGCGCACTCTTTCCTCATGCACCCGTCCGTTACACACCTTTCTTGCGCATTCTCTTGCGCACACTCTCCCGTTACACCCTCCGTAACACTCACCATAGGTGTGCATTCTCCCGTTACATCCCTTGTAAAACTCCCCATCCCGCGCTTCCATGTACCCCCCCCCCCCCCCCGCACACGCGCTACGACCAACTCACTCTCGACAGCACACTCACTCCTCGGCGCGCACTTTTTCCTCACACACCCCATAGTCGGACATTCTCGCACACCTCCTCAGCCCATACACTCCGTACCTGTCGCACACTTCACCAGCGGCCTCTCACGAACACCCGGGTCCAAACCAACCCCCAAGCCGACTGAATCTCCCCTCACTCCATACACATTTCCGCGTATATCGCCACTCACCTTGGCACCTCGTCTCCGCACCTCCTCCGCCACCTGCAAACTCTTTATTTGGTTAGTGAGCACACCATCACGATTTGAGCACCGACCTTGTACATATTCCATCACCTCCTTCTTTATCTCCCTCTTAGTTTCCCTCCGTCTCTTCTTAATTTCACTCACCCCCTCTTCCACTTCCTCTAATTTTTCCTTTACCTCCTTCATTTCCCGGTGCGCCCCCTCGAGTTCTTCCTCTAATTTTTCCTTTACCGTCTCTATGTGCGTCCTCACCTCCCGTTCTTTCGTCTCCATTGCCTCTGTCACCTCGTCCAACCTTGTTGTTAGTCCCTCATGTACCGTCTGACACTCCTTCTTTATTACTGCTACGTCCCTCTTTATCTCCTTCTGTGTCGCCTTCAACCCCTCGATCACAGCCGTATTCTTTTGTACCTGATCCTTCAACTCCCTTTGTCCCACTGTCAGCTGTCCCACCCCCTGCGTCAACTCCTCTATGCCACCTTGTAACTTGGCCGTTCCATTTCTCACCTCTTTCTCCATACGCTTCTCACCTTGCTTTACCTCCTCGCATACCCCCGAGACCTCCTCGCTTACACCTCGTCTTATTTCCTCCCCCATCTCCTCCATTTCTTTAGTAGGTGCCGCCCTCATCTGTCCCAATTCATTCCTCTGAGCATCCAATTTAGTGTCTAACCCGATTTTTACCTCCTCTATCTGCTCTCCCATTTGTTTAATTTCCCGGGCGGATTGCTCCCCTATTGCCCGCAATTTGTCTTCCATCCTATCTTCTAGCCCCGTTAACCCATTCTTTACCTCTTTTATCCCGTTGTCTAACCCCTCAAATTGATTGTCTAACCCCTTAAATTGATTGTCTAAACGTTCACTGGTACCCCTTGCTTCGTCCCTCATTGCACCCAATTGCTCACTGGTACCCCTTGCTTCGTCCCTCATTGCTCCCAATTGCTCACTGGTACCCCTTGCTTCGTCCCTCATTACCCCCATTTGGCCCTCCAATCGCTCACCCATTTTTTCCATAAGAGCCCCCATTTGTAGCAAAAAAAGGTTTGAATCCACCAGTGCTGCGGGCGCGGCTGCCGCAACCTCGTGTGAGGGGCCATTTTGCGCCTCTCCAGCCACATGCGCGAGGGCGCCATTTTGTGCGCCTGATCCCCCCTCAACCACTTCACCCTTGCTCTCCTCCTTTTCTTCCCTCTGGTCCTGGGTTACCCCTAACCCCTCTTCTAGTTCCCCCACCGGCATCCTGTCGTCTTGACCATCCATGGCACGATTTTCAAATTTTGAATTTTATAACAAAATTTCGGCCCACTCGTAATTTGAGCGCGCTAAGCGCTTCAGGTCCGTATCTCACTCCCAGACACCAATTGTTACGGAACCCCCGGGACCACGTCGGCCTCAGTTCCCGTTATCGAGGGGGGATTAAGCCCCTTGTCTGTTACTGACCGACGTGGTCCCGGGGGTATGACGCCACGCCCGGTCGGCGCTGGGTAGGGTTTTCGGCCCACAAGTCCTATGACCTAAATACCAGCGCTTCCCGGTACACGAAGGAACACCCCCCGCTCACGGCCGCAGCGTAATGGATGTTGTGCCGAGCGAAGCGAACTGCGGCGTGAGCCGTTTACCAAGACTAGACCCGATTCCTTAAACGTTGGCCAAATCGTGCCACCGGTATTCAATTGGGAAATCACCAAAACGACAAGGATGTGAAGAAGAGGAAGACGAAGGCAAAAGGGTTGGAAATGCTACTATATTTATTACTATTATTTACACAATGAAAGGAACCAAGGAGAAGGAAGGATAATAAAGTAAAAACAGAAGAAGAAGAAGAAGCGGACACAGTGCACCTTAGCTTACCTATGCAGTCTTAATTAATACCCCACGACAAGACAAAGACAGACTACAAGCACACTTACACGGGGGATGATGACAGGAATGGCAGGAGGTGGATGGCTGGAGGGAGAGGAAGGCATGGAGCTGGCTGGAGCTTGACCCCGCATGGGACGTCGGGCTGGACCTCGACGGCCACCGATGCCACCGCAATCTGGCTCCCGTGGGGTAACGGGTCGGAGCTGCCTGATGGAGCCAACGCTGCCTGGTGGAGTCAAAGCTGCGTGGTACTGCTCTTGCTTGCTCTCAGGACTCTCTTTCAATGCTTGCTCTCAGGACTCCTCTCTTACGCGTCTCCCGTCTCTCTCTGAAGCTCGTCTCAGGACGCGTCTCCCGTCTCTCTCTGAAGCTCGTCTCAGGACGCGTCTCCCGTCTCTCTCTGAAGCTCGTCTCAGGACGCGTCTCCTGTCTCTCTCTGAAGCTCGTCTCAGGACGCGTCTCCCGTATCTCTCTGAAGCTCGTCTCAGGACGCGTCTCCCGTCTCTCTCTGAAGCTCGTCTCAGGACGTGTCTCCCGTCTCTCTCTGAAGCTCGTCTCCCGTCTCTCTCTGAAGCTCGTCTCAGGACGCGTCTCCCGTCTCTCTCTGAAGCTCGTCTCAGGACGCGTCTCCCGTCTCTCTCTGAAGCTCGTCTCAGGACGCGTCTCCCGTCTCTCTCTGAAGCTCGTCTGAGGTCGGGGCCTCATGGTGCGGGTTATATATGCCCCTCCCTCTAACCTTTTTGAACCTCCCCGATCGTTCTTTCTCCGCCCGCTCAAGCCAAACCCCTTTGGCTGGGTTGTTTGAGCGGGGCCGACTCACTCCTCCTTTCTATGACGAGGTGGAGACACGCCTTTCTTCTCCGAGCCGGAGCACATGGCAATGGCGGCGAATGCAGTTGGCAATCGAGGCTTTGGGAATGGGGCTTTGGGAATGAAAGGGGATCTACCTTATTTCATTTGGTGCAATGGAGAATGTCAACTAGTGGGAACAGAGCCTTAACCTACATAGAATAAGGAGATGACTGTAAAAGAAGGATATATGATTGGCTACGTGTGGTATATGAAATAACTAGGATGACGCCCTTTGATCTTTTACACTTGGAGGTATTTACAACAATTCATTACATTTTACAGAGGGTGATATTTACACAACAATTTACACAAGAATTTACACAACAATTTCTCAAATCCACAACAATATTATACCATTTGCAAATAAAATGAAATGTAATCTGCCACAGTCTTATTTCGTAACTTAATCCCAGGCCTTTCCAGCGAGAGGTCGAGTAATTATCCACTCTGCCAAGAGATCTCTCATGAACAATATGGCAGCATGGGGCCCCTGGGCAACTTGGGGCCCCTGGGCAACCGCCCAGTGTGCCCATGCCTTAAGACGGCCCTGTCGACGACAACCGTTGACTACCTGATGTTGAGTAGGCGAGATAGGGGGTACCTCCGGGACACAAAGGTGATCCCCGGGGAGAAGGCTGTTTCACAGCACCACTTGGTTGTCTGCGATATAAGGGTGAAAGGTGCGAGGAGAGCTCGGCGGGTGAAGTACTAACCAAGAATGAAGGTGTGGAGGTTGAAAGAAGTGACAGTGAGGGAGGAATTAAAATAGAGGCTGAGTATGGTGGAGGATGATGTGGTTGAGCTTGAAAGTGGTTGGATGTCAATGAAAGATAGTCTGTTGCGAGCCGTTGGTGAGGTAGGTGGATGGACAAAAGGACCACCGAGGCACTCGGAAACATGGCGGTGGGATGATGAAGTTGGAAAGAGGATTGACGAGAAGAGGAAGAATTTCAAGGAGTGGCAGAAGGCGAAGGGTACGGGGACAGGAAAGGCAGAGCATTAAAGTTATAAGGCAACCAAGAAAGCTGCAAAGAAAGAGGTGGCAAACGCGCAGGAGGCATGTAGGAAAATGTTCGGAGAATGCTTGGATTCGGAAGAGGGTCAAAGAGCGGTATTGAGGATTGCAAAGCAGATAGCGAAAGAGAGGTGTGATGTGATGGGGGTGAGTTGCTTGGAGGATGCAGTGGGACAAATCGTTGTGGACCCAGATGGAATTAAAGGAAGATGGAAGAGATATATGGAAATGCTGTTGAATGCAGAGAATGAATGGGATGGCAGCATCGAGAGTAACCCAGTTTTAGGACCAGCAGAGAAGATAACTGAGAAGGAAGTTGAGGAAGCGATAAAAGCAATGAAGAGTAGAAAAGCGGGAAGGCCGACGGGAGTTGTGGGAGGTATGTTGAAGGCAGCAGGAAGTTGGGGTGTGAAGAGAATGACAGAGATCTGTAATCTGGTGGTGAAAGAAGGCCGCATTCCAGTGGATTGGGCACTGAGTACCCTCGTCCCTCTATACAAGGGGAAAGGTGTCCCTCTGGACTGTGGCTCGTATCGAGCGATAAAGTTATTGGAGCATGGAATGAAGGTATTGGAAAGGGTGTTGGAGAGGAGGATAATGAAGAAAGTGAAGATCGACGAAATGCAGTTTGGATTTATGCCAGGAAGAGGAATGACAGAGGCACTTTTTATTGTAAGGCAGTTGCAGGAGAAGTACATAGAGAAGAGGAAGAAGTTGTTTCTTGGGTTTGTTGATATGGAGAAAGCATTTGATAGGGTTCCACACGAAGTAGTGATATGGGCATTGAGGAAGTTAGGAGTGGAGGAATGGTTGATCAGAGTAGTGATGGCAATGTACGAAAGAGCGCGCACAGCTGTAAGGACGAAGGATGGGAACAGTGATGAGTTTGAGGTGAAGGTGGGAGTGCATCAGGGGTCGGTACTAAGTCCACTACTATTTGTAGCTGTGATGGAGGTGCTGGCTCGGAACGTGAAGGAGGGTTTACCATGGGAGTTGTTGTATGCAGATGATCTGGTGTTGATTGCAGAAAGTATGGATGGACTGAAGGAGAAGATGAACAAGTGGAAGGAATGTATGGAGACAAAAGGTCTGAAGGTTGAATATCGGAAAGACGAAGGTGATGGCTTGTGGTAAAGCATGTGGTGATGGGCAAAGAACTGGGAAATGGCCGTGTGCTGTGTGCAGGAAGGGTGTCGGAGTGAACTCCATTCAATGTACAATGTGCGCTGAGTGGGTTCATCAAAAATGTAGTGGTCTGAGAGGGTCATTAGCCAGTGTGGCAGCTACATTCAAGTGTAAGGTGTGCACAGAGGGAGCTGCAGATGGAGGAAATGTTGAGTTGGATCTTGGAGATGGCGTGAAGCTGGAAGGTGTGAAAACATTTTGTTACCTCGGAGACATGCTGAATGGAGAAGGTGGATCAGACTCGGCAACGGTTGCTGGAGTGAGATGTGTATGGAAGAAGTTTCGGGAAATGAGTGGCGTGCTGACGAGGAGGGGAGTGTCGTTGAAGCTGAAGGGAAAGGTGTATGCTGCATGTATGAGAAGTGTTATGATTTATGGGAGCGAGACATGGGTAATGAACGTAGAGCAGCAACACAGGCTGGAAAGGGTGGAAATGCGAATGGTTCGGTGGATGTGCAAAGTATCGTTGAGAGAGAGAGGAAGACAAATGATGAATTGCAAAAGATGATGGGAATAGAGCCTGTGATGGATGATGTGAAGAGAAACAGGTTGAGATGGTTTGGTCATGTGTTGAGGAAGGATGAAAGTGACTGGTTGAGAAGAATGATGGAAATGAATGTAGAAGGAAGTAGAGGACGGGGAAGACCGAGAAAGACTTGGCTAAAGGTGGTGGAAGAAGAAACGCGGGCAAGGGGGTTAACAAGGGGAAATGTAGAAAATAGGGCAAAATGGAGAAGATTGTCATGGGGCCCGCAAAGCTAACCCCCACTCTAGCAGGGAAAATGGCCTTAAAATGCCTGTTGTTGTTGTTTGTATCACTTGATAATGCCTCAGTCACACTGGATCGTACGATTTCTGGATCGTGCGATTGATGGCAATCTGGCCGAGGTACGACCAATCGTCAATGTTTGCGACGCTCTCCATTTGCGATCGCAAACAGCGATTGGTCTTCGGGGTCATCGTACGATTGGTGGTACGCGTGGTTGTGCAATCACCAACGATTGGAGAAGATCGATCGCAAGATCAATCGTAGGTAATCGTGCGAATAGTGGTGGCGATCAGCGACCGATCGTACGGTCAATCGTGGCGACTTGCGACCACTCGGACAATCAATCGTGGCGACCTGCGAACGCTCGCACTACCGATCGTGAGGTTGAACGACAGGTGGCACCACCAATCGTCAGGTGGCAGGACCAGTAGCACGACCAATCGTGCGACTACTTGACCCGCGATCATGCACAACTGGTGGTGCATCCATGCGCGACTGGTGGTACGACCATGTAAGACCTGTCTGCGACCTCTTACGATTTGGAATCGCAGGTCAGAAGTTTTGAACATGACCATCGACCTTGCTGCGACTGATTTTGCTCTGGCGATCACCCACGACCTCTGCGACCAGTCACGCGCTCTTTCGACGATTTGCCCGCGATTCACAAAATTTTCGGTCGCAGCTAGGTCGTAACCTGGTCGCAGGCCCGGTGTGACTGGGGCTTAACTGATATCTCCACCAAGGTCATGCTATCCTCTTCAAATAAAGTATCAAACAAGCCCGGCTAGGCCGCTGTTAGACTTTCGGTCTTGTTTTACTAATAAACATTTTTTGTGTGTCAAGATATTTCAGTGAACCCGAGCTGGAAAAATTCAATGTGCATACCTTCGTGTGTCTTTTCGTGCCTTTTCACCTGGTGGGATAGACGGAAGCGCTTGCCACACTCCTCATATTTGCACCTGAAACAAAAAGTAAATAATTAATATTGCGTGCAGTAAAAACACGCAGTCTCGACCAACATGGAACGTACACAAGGGTTGAGACGTTTAAAAAAAAATTACATCTCCTTGTAGGAACTCAAGTACATTGGCCTGAAGACAGGATAATGACATATTGGGGTAGGGAGCGGGAGATGTTGATGGAAAAATTGAAGAGATTCCACAAAAACACCACCACTCAATGCCCTGCCATGCCCACCCACACCCCCTCATTTGCTCCCGCAGCAGTGAAAAACCCACTGATAAGGAAGCTCATTCGTGTGTTCACACAAATGAACCTTCAGCTGGGTATGCTTTTTGAAAGCCCTTGTGCAGTTTTCGTAGTTACACTGGGGAGGTACAGAAGAACAGAAGGTGTGAGTACAGTTACTGTGCACTTAACAACAGCATGGCATTGAGATTTTGAGAAAACACGGCCTAAATATTGCTGATGGATGTAATAACTTTAGTAACAGTTACCGACTCAAAAGCCAAGTTACCATTTCCTGATTTACTTCACCTTGTAAACCATTTGAATGTTTTCATGGATCCGCTGTATGTGTTTCTTCATTGAGGCCTTTTGAGTGAAGGTGTTCAGGCATCCTTCGTGTGAACATCTGAGACAAATTATGGAAAAGAGACACGGTTGTTGACGTCCTACTGGGTGCCATGGAGGACCTCCTCAAGCTTTACACTTTTTACGACCAAGATCAGTCTTTACAATGTCCACTCGTCTATACCCAAGAACCACACAAACCCAACTAAAGTGAACCGTGTTTGCTGGTGTGTCCTCCCACTCTACCCCACCATCCCTTTCTTCACCTATGGTCCAGACACTGGTGCATGCAAGTGTGTGAGGCTTGAGACAAAGGTCACCTGAATGGTCGTTCGCCCGTATGGGAGAACTGGTGTCTCTGCAAATGGCTCTTCCTCGTGAACCCCTTTCCACAACCAGGAACATCGCAAAGGAATGGTTTCTGCAAACGAACGTCCACGCACACTGGTTTTCATGCGAGACCCGGTCAATGGCTACGCATGCATGGTTTTGTGGGAGGAACGGTTTTGTGGGAGACCCGGCCTGAAAATCCTTTGGACTATGAAATCAATCATTGAACATCCAATAAGAGGTTATGCTGCCAAAACGTGCTGTGACCTCCAAATATTATAACCTGTACGTTTGCAATAATCTTTAGACCATTAGCATTTCCACGATATATTAGTAATCAAACTCACTATTAGCTCGAGATGGAATATTATAAAATTAATATGTTATACTCATGTGGTATAGTCTGGAGCGCAATAAGGAGCACAAAAGACTGGTCAGCAAGTTTGTCATGACAAGCTAAGAAGTATATAAAAGACAAACACTTATTTCAAAACATGCGTTTTATTTAGGGGAGGAAATACTATATAAAACTAGAACAGCACCGCTAGAGCGCAAACCTCCACCAGGATGAACAGTTTACGTTTTGTATCCCACTGATAGGTCGGATCTGGATCTGGACATCAACCAAAATCTAATCGGCTTGTTCTTGTCAGTTACGCAACTCATCCACCAAGTTTTGTCAAAAGTCATCCACAACTTTTTGAAACATCATGTTACATATTGTTTTTGGCTCTATCACTCAATGGTGAAGAATCGCTTAAAAATTGGGATGTTCACCAAAATCGAATCGATTCATCCTCGTCACACACCCAACCTGTCCACCAAGTTTTGTCCGAATTCATCCAGAACTTTGAGATATCCTGTTCACAAAACAAAGACAAACAAATAAACAAACAAGAAAGATGTCGTGCATAGCACGATACTTGCACAATCCACCCCCTCCCAAATTTTTTTTTGCCATGGATACATCAAATTGCCCATTTCACAATGTCAAAGCTCAGCCAAATAGCATAATCAAAGCTCAGAACAATTGGATGAAAAGGGATTATTCTTCAGATGAAAATAGATTTTAGAAGTTTGACTTTGCGTTGACCTTTTGACCTCAAAAATAGTTGCTTTCCCAATTCAGCAATGCACTATGCAATTTCTCTTTAATTAACAGGTTAATCGGATGAAATTGATTATTTTTCAGATGAAAATTTGATGATTTTAGAAGTTTGACCTTGAGTTGACCTTTGACCTTTTGACCTCAAAATAGTTGCTTTCACAATTCAGTGAGGCACAATGCAATTGCTATTTAACTTCCAAATCAATCGGATGAAAATTGCTGATTTTTCAGATGAAAATTGCTGATTTTCAAAGATTGCCCGACCTTGAGCTGACCTCAAAAATAGTTGGTTTCGAAATTCAATGACCCGATATGCAAATCCTGTTCAACTTTCAACTTAATCGGATGGAAAATGACGATTTTAGAAATTTGACCTCAAGATGACCTTTGACCTCAAAATCTGGGTCCAGACCTGAACCAAAATCTAATCGGGTTGTTCTTGTCACATACCCAACTCATCCACCTAGTTTGCCACAAGTCGTCCACAACTTTTTAAAATATCATGCTATATATAGTTTTTGGCCCAATCATTCAATGGTGAAGAATTACTTGAAATTTTTAATAAACCTTGTCATAGGGTTCTTCGTCACATAGTTATGTTAAGTTGGTAAAAAGGGTCACCTAAAAACCACCTTTAGAGGCCATTTCTCCCCCGCAAAGCGGGGGTTGGCCTTTTTCGGGCACCGTGGTTGTTGTTGTTTTTGTTGGTCCCCTTTTTGAAGCAATGTTTTATGGCCGGATGCCCTTCCTGCCGCCAACCCTTTTACGACAAGCAGGGAATTACCAGTGAACTGGTACTCAATTTGCCGACCTCGGAAGGTATGACAGGCTGAGTCACCCCCCCTGGCGTTAATTCAGCGATCGACCGGGATTCGAACCCAGGATCCTAGGACCCTAAACTGGCACCCTAGCCACTAGCCCAACACCAGGCTCTAGCCCATCACCGAGCTATGGTAAATTTCCAATTGGTTAAAAGTGACATAGCCAGGATAAATTGGTTAAATCACCTAGCTATGGTAAATTTCTTATTGCTTAAAAGTGACATAGCCAGGGAAATTGGTTGACATAGCCGCCAGGGTAAATTGGTTAAATCACCTAGCTAAGGTAAATTTCGAATTGGCTAAAAGTGACACAGCCAGGGAAATTGGTTAAAAGTGACACCAGGTAAAAAGGGTCACCTAGTTATGCTAAATTGGTTAAATCACTGAGCCATAGTAAATTGGTTTAAAGTCGCCTAGCCATGGAAATTGGTTAAAAGTGACATAGCCAGGGTAAATTGGTTAAATCACCTCGCTGTGGAAAATTTCGAATTGGTTAAAAGTGACACAGTCAGCGAAATTGGTTAAATCACCTAGCTATGGTAAATTTCCAATTGGTTAAAAGTTACATAGCCAGGGAAATTGGTTAAAAGTGACATAGCCAGCATAGGTTGGTTAAATCACTGAGCGATGGTAAATTTCTAATTGCTTAAAAGTGACATAGCCAAGGAAATTGGTTAAATCACCTAGCTATGGTAAGATTCCAATTGGTTTAAAGTTACATAGCCAGGGAAATTGGTTAAAAGTGACATAGCCAGGATAGATTGGTTAAATCACCGAGCTATGGTAAATTTATATTTGCTTAAAAGTGACATAGCCAGGGAAATTGGTTAAAAGTGACATAGCCAAGGAAATTGGTTAAATCACCAAGCTATGGTAAATTTCCAATTGGTTAAAAGTGACATAGCCAGGGAAATTGGTTAAATCACCTAGCTATGGTAAGTTTCCATTTGGTTTAAAGTTGCATAGCCAGGGAAATTGGTTAAAAGTGACATAGCCAGGATAGATTGGTTAAATCACCTAGCTATGGTAAATTACCAATTGGTTAAAAGTGACATAGCCAGGATAGATTGGTTAAATCACCGAGCTATGGTAAATTTCTTATTGCTTAAAAGTGACATAGCCAGGGAAATTGGTTGACAAAGCCGCCAGGGTAAATTGGTTAAATCACCTAGCTAAGGTAAATTTCGAATTGGCTAAAAGTGACACAGCCAGGGAAATTGGTTAAAAGTGACATACCCACCAGGGTAAATTGGTTAAACCACCTTGCCATGGTAAATCTCTAATTGGTTAAAAGTAGCATAGCCAGGGAAATTGGTTAAGTCACCTAGCTATGGTAAATCTCTAATTGGTTAAAAGTAGCATAGCCAGGGAAATTGGTTAAATCACCTTGCTATGGTAAATTTCTAATTGGTTAAAAGTGACATCGCCTGGGAAATTGGTTAAATCACCTAGCTATGGTAAATTACCAATTGGTTAAAAATGATATAGCCAGGGTATTTGGTTAAAAGTGACATAGCCAGGGTATTTGGTTAAAAGTGACATAGCCAGGGTATTTGGTTAAAAGTGACATATCCAGGATAAATTGATTAAATCACCTAGCTATGGTAAATTTATAATTGCTAAAAACTGACATAGCCAAGGAAATTGGTTAAAAGTGACATAGCCAAGGAAATTGGTTAAAAGTAGCATAGCCAGGGAAATTGGTTAAATCACCTAGCTATGGTAAATTTATAATTGCTTAAAAGTGACATAGTGAAGGAAATTGGTTAAAAGTGACATAGCCGCCAGGGTAAATTGGTTAAATCACCTAACTATGGTAAATTTCCAATTGGTTAAAAGTGACCTAGCCAGGATAAATTGGTTAAATCACCCAGCTGTGGTAAATTCCTAATTGCTTAAAAGTGACATAGCCAAGGAAATTGGTTAAAAGTGACATAGCCAAGGAAATTGGTTAAAAGTAGCATAGCCAGGGAAATTGGTGAAATCACCTCGCTATGGTAAATTTCTAATTGGTTTTTTTTTTTTTTTTTTTTTTTTTTTTTTTTGTATACAAGGTCGAGGCTCGTGAAAGAGCGAACATTAATCACACAGAAAGACAAACCGACACATAAAACATATAACATCGGGAGCGGTAGACAAGATGGGGAGAGAGGGGGAAGGACACAAACACAACATTTGAGAGCAGGGACCGAGAGACATGGAGACATCGAGAGATCTGAGAGAGGGCGAGGGCTTTGGGGGGGGGGGGGGGGCATGGGAAGGGGGCGGTGGGAGAGGTATAAAACATATGGACACTGCCAGGACTTCCAGGAAAGAAGTTGGAATTTCAAACAAGGTGGATCTGGGGTGAATTAGCGGGGGTAGAAAAGATCAAGGTTTTGGATGGGGGAAGATAAGAGATGGTGGTGAACAGCTGTTTTAAAGACCTGGAGGGAGGAGTGGGATTGAAGGGAGTGAGGGAGTTTGTTCCAGAGGCGGGAGAAAAGAGGAATGAAAGAGTGAAGGTGAGCAGAGAGCCGAGATTTCGGCAGTTTAACCATCAGGGGGTTGCTGGCAGATCTTGTGCGACCTGTAGGAATATTTGGGGGACAGAGCACAGAGAGAGCTGGGGGTGCAAGGCCGGAGAGGAGTCGGTAGAAGACAGAAAGACCACCTACCTGCCTGTGGTGAGTGAGTGAAAGGCCCTCAGAGATAGCTTCATTGCGGGAGATTCCAATAATTCTGAAAGCTTTGGTTTCAACAGCGTGAAGCCGAGCTAGGTGTGAGGCAGGAGCACCGGCCCATAGGGGAGAACAGTATTCCATTGAGCTGCGGATGAAAGCCTTGTATGTGGTGAGGAGCTCAGGTGTGCCGAGGAAGGACTTCGCACGACGGAGGATGCCCAGTCGGCGACTGGCTTTGGAGGCCAGCTTGGAAATGTGGTTTTCCCAAGAAAGATCATGGCAGATAGTGAGACCCAAAATCTTGAGCGACAGAACTTCTTGGAGAGGATTGTTGAGAAAGTAGATGGGAGGGTTGTCCAGTCGATCTTTTCGGAGAGACATAGTAAGAGTGTGAGATTTGTCAGGATTGAAAGACATGTTCCACTTGTTTGACCAGTCTGTGATTTTGTCCAGGTCTTCAGAGAGTGAGGAGGCAGCAGACTGCCGATCTGAGGGAAGAGGAATGGAGCGGCAGAGAGTGGAGTCATCAGCAAAGAGATAGAGGATTTTCGAGAGAGTCAGAGAGATCATTGATGAAGACCAGAAAAAGCACGGGGCCCAGAACACTGCCTTGGGGAACTCCAGCCTGAACAGGAAGAGGAGATGAGAGAAACCCATTCAGGGCCACACGTTGACGACGACTAGAGAGGAAGTCCGCCAGCCATGCGTGGAGATTTCCATGGATACCAAAGGAGGAGAGTTTGGTGAGCAGAGCGGGGTGCCAGACCGTGTCGAAGGCACGTGATATGTCGAGGGAGACAGCTCTAATTTCCTGTTTGGCATTGAGGACCTCCATCCATTGTTGAGACAGCAGAAGCAGCATGTCCAGAGTAGAGTGACCTGGTCTGAAACCAAATTGATGATCAGAGATCAAGCCATTGGAGAAGAGGAAAGATTTCATATCCGAAGCAATGATGGATTCCATGACTTTGCTGATAATTGGGAGAAGGCTGATTGGTCTGTAGTTGCTAGGATCTGTTTTTGCACCTTTTTTGTGCAAAGCGGTTAAAAGTGACATCGCCTGGGAAATTGGTTAAATCACCTAGCTATGGTAAATTACCAAATGGTTAAAAGTGACAGCCAGGGTATATGGTTAAAAGTGACATAGCCAGGGTATTTGGTTAAAAGTGACAGAGCCAGGGTAATTGGTTAAAAGTGACATAGCCAGGATAAATTGGTTAAATCACCTAGCTGTGGTAAATTTATAATTGTTAAAAACTGACATAGCCAAGGAAATTGGTTAAAAGTGACATAGCCAAGGAAATTGGTTAAAAGTAGCATAGCCAGGGAAATTGGTTAAATCACCTAGCTATGGTAAATTTATAATTGCTTAAAAGTGACATAGCGAAGGAAATTGGTTAAAAGTGACAAAGCCGCCAGGGTAAATTGGTTAAATCACCTAACTATGGTAAATTTCCAATTGGTTAAAAGTGACCTAGCCAGGATAAATTGGTTAAATCACCCAGCTATGGTAAATTCCTAATTGCTTAAAAGTGACATAGCCAAGGAAATTGGTTAAAAGTGACATAGCCAAGGAAATTGGTTAAAAGTAGCATAGCCAGGGAAATTGGTTAAATCACCTCGCTATGGTAAATTTCTAATTGGTTAAAAGTGACATCGCCTGGGAAATTGGTTAAATCACCTAGCTATGGTAAATTACCAATTTTTTTTTTTTTGTTTGTTTTGTATACAAGATCGAGGCTCATGAAAGAGCGAACATTAATCACACAGAAAGACAAACCGACACATAAAACATATAACACCGGGAGCGGTAGACAAGATGGGGAGAGAGGGGGAAGGACACAAACACAACATTTGAGAGCAGGGACCGAGAGACATGGAGACATCGAGAGATCTGAGAGAGGGCGAGAGCTTTGGGGGGGGGGGGGCATGGGAAGGGGGCGGTGGGAGAGATATAAAACATATGGACACTGCCAGGACTTCCAGGAAAGAAGTTGGAATTTCAAACAAGGTGGATCTGGGGTGAATTAGCGGGGGTAGAAAAGATCAAGGTTTTGGATGGGGGAAGATAAGAGATGGTGGTGAACAGCTGTTTTAAAGACCTGGAGGGAGGAGTGGGATTGAAGGGAGTGAGGGAGTTTGTTCCAGAGGCGGGAGAAAAGAGGAATGAAAGAGTGAAGGTGAGCAGAGAGCCGAGATTTCGGCAGTTTAACCATCAGAGGGTTGCTGGCAGATCTTGTGCGACCTGTAGGAATATTTGGGGGACAGAGCACAGAGAGAGCTGGGGGTGCAAGGCCGGAGAGGAGTCGGTAGAAGACAGAAAGACCACCTACCTGCCTGCGGTGAGTGAGTGAAAGGCCCTCAGAGATAACTTCATCGCGGGAGATTCCAATAATTCTGAAAGCTTTGGTTTCAACAGCGTGAAGCCGAGCTAGGTGTGAGGCAGGAGCACCGGCCCATAGGGGAGAACAGTATTCCATTGAGCTGCGGATGAAAGCCTTGTATGTGGTGAGGAGCTCAGGTGTGCCGAGGAAGGACTTCGCACGACGGAGGATGCCCAGTCGGCGACTGGCTTTGGAGGCCAGCTTGGAAATGTGGTTTTCCCAAGAAAGATCATGGCAGATAGTGAGACCCAAAATCTTGAGCGACAGAACTTCTTGGAGAGGATTGTTGAGAAAGTAGATGGGAGGGTTGTCCAGTCGATCTTTTCGGAGAGACATAGTAAGAGTGTGAGATTTGTCAGGATTGAAAGACATGTTCCACTTGTTTGACCAGTCTGTGATTTTGTCCAGGTCTTCAGAGAGTGAGGAGGCACCAATTATTGGAGGCACCAATTGGTTAAAAGTGACATAGCCAGGGTATTTGGTTAAAAGTGACATAGCCAGGATATTTGGTTAAAAGTGACATAGCCAGTGTAATTGGTTAAAAGTGACATAGCCAGGATAAATTGGTTAAATCACCTAGCTATGGTAAATTTATAATTGCTTAAAACTGACATAGCCAGGAAATTGGTTAAAAGTGACATAGCCAAGGAAATTGGTTAAAAGTAGCATAGCCAGGGAAATTGGTTAAATCACCTAGCTGTGGTAAATTTAGAATTGCTTAAAAGTGACATAGCGAAGGAAATTGGTTAAAAGTGACATAGCCGCCAGGGTAAATTGGTTAAATCACCTAACTATAGTAAATTTCCAATTGGTTAAAAGTGACCTAGCCAGGATAAATTGGTTAAATCACCCAGCTATGGTAAATTCCGAATTGCTTAAAAGTGACATAGCCAGGATAAATTGGTTAAATCACCTAGCTATGGTAAATTTATAATTGCTTAAAAGTGACATAGCCAAGGAAATTGGTTAAAAGTAGCATAGCCAGGGAAATTGGTTAAATCACCTAACTATGGTAAATTTCCAATTGGTTAAAAGTGACCTAGCCAGGGTAAATTGGTTAAATCACCTAACTATGGTAAATTTCCAATTGGTTAAAAGTGACCTAGCCAGGATAAATTGGTTAAATCACCCAGCTGTGGTAAATTCCTAATTGCTTAAAAGTGACATAGCCAAGGAAATTGGTTAAAAGTAGCATAGCCAGGGAAATTGGTTAAATCACCTAACTATGGTAAATTTCCAATTGGTTAAAAGTGACCTAGCCAGGATAAATTGGTTAAATCACCTAGCTATGGTAAATTTCTAATTGCTTAAAAGTGACGTAGCCAAGGAAATTGGTTAAAAGTAGCATAGCCAGGGAAATTGGTTAAATCAACAAGCTATGGTAAATTTATAATTGCTTAAAAGTGACATAGCCAAGGAGATTGGTTAAAAGTGAATTGGTTAAAAGCAAGCATTAAAATCACCTAGCGATGGTAAATTACCAATTGGTTAAAAGTGACATAGCCAAGGAAATTGGTTAAATCACCTAGCTATGGCAAATTACCAATTGGTTAAAAGTGACATAGCCAGGGTATTTGGTTAAAAGTGACATAGCCAGGGTAATTGGTTAAAAGTGACATAGCCAGGATAAATTGGTTAAATCACCTAGCTATGGTAAATTTATAATTGCTTAAAAGTGACATAGCCAAGGAAATTGGTTAAAAGTGACATAGCCAAGGAAATTGGTTCAAAGTAGCATAGCCAGGGAAATTGGTTAAATCACCAAGCTATGGTAAATTTATAATTGCCTAAAAGTGACATAGCGAAGGAAATTGGTTAAAAGTGACATAGCCAAGGAAATTGGTTAAAAGTAGCATAGCCAGGGAAATTGGTTAAATCACCAAGCTATGGTAAATTTATAATTGCCTAAAAGTGACAAAGCGAAGGAAATTGGTTAAAAGTGACATAGCCGCCAGGGTAAATTGGTTAAATCACCTAACTATGGTAAATTTCCAATTGGTTAAAAGTGACCTCGCCAGGATAAATTGGTTAAATCATCCAGCTATGGTAAATTTATAATTGCTTAAAAGTGACATAGCCAAGGAAATTGGTTAAAAGTGACATAGCCAAGGCAATTGGTTAAAAGTAGCATAGCCAGGGAAATTGGTTAAATCACCTCGCTATGGTAAATTTCTAATTGGTTAAAAGTGACATAGCGAAGGAAATTGGTTAAAAGTGACATAGCCGCCAGGGTAAATTGGTTAAATCACCTAACTATGGTAAATTTCCAATTGGTTAAAAGTGACCTAGCCAGGATAAATTGGTTAAATCACCTAGCTATGGTAAATTTACAATTGCTTAAAAGTGACATAGCCAAGGAAATTGGTTAAAAGTGACATAGCCAAGGCAATTGGTTAAAAGTAGCATAGCCAGGGAAATTGGTTAAATCACCTAGCTATGGTCAATTTACAATTGCTTAAAAGTGACATAGCCAAGGAAATTGGTTAAAAGTGACATAGCCAAGGCAATTGGTTAAAAGTAGCATAGCCAAGGAAATTGGTTAAATCATCCAGCTATGGTAAATTTATAATTCCTTAAAAGTGACATAGCCAAGGAAATTGGTTAAAAGTGACATAGCCAAGGCAATTGGTTAAAAGTGACATAGCCAAGGAAATTGGTTAAAAGTGAGATAGCCAGGATAAATTGGTTAAATCACCTCGCTATGGTAAATTTCGAATTGCTTAAAAGTGACATAGCCAAGGAAATTGCTTAAAAGTGACATAGCCAGGGAAATTGGTTAAAAGTGACACAGCCAAGGAAATTGGTTAAAAGTGACATAGCCAGGGAAATTGGTTAAAAGTGACATAGTCAGGGTAATTGGTTAAAAGTGACATAGCCAGGGAAATTGGTTAAAAGTGACATAGTCAGGGTAATTTGACAGCAGAATGAATGAGCAGGAAATGAAACACGAATCACTGTTCGAGGCGAGAACCAGCGACCAGGTAGGTATACAGCACGTGATTCCTGAATAGCGGTTTCTCACATTCTCCACCGGACAGACAATGTCCAACAAACAAATCACCTTTCTTTCAGAACGGTAAAATACAACTGTTGATAGGTAGGTGGTGTGAAGCTTGCGCTCATACACAAACCTTTCCAGTGTGTTTGTACAAATGCGCGTCGAGCAACTTCTTTGACGTGAAACATGCCGAGCAGTTTTCAAAGGAACAGATAAATATATTCGCCCCTTGGGGCACTTGCCCAGTTTCCTCTAGCTCCATTAATTAAAATCATCAAACTTTAGGAAATCGAAACCCACAGTCGTAAAACACGTGCCTTGAAAACATAACCCACGTTCGCGAATCCTGACCGACACTTTCACCACAGTGACGTCGAATCGTCGATAGTCCAGGTGTCGTTGCGGCACGAACTGGACTTGACAGAACGAAAACTACGACTAGATTTTCGTCACGCTACGTTCGCTACACGCTGAAACGGTTCGTGGTATATCACGGGCTTTTGTCACGACTTGCTCGAACGAACATAAAAAAACCCCACATAGACAAGGAGTATCAACCGCCAACTACATTACCATGGCCCATATGAATTGCTTTATATAATCCTGTTTATAACATTACAAAGCTACGGATTAAATCAAAACCGTTTATCTCTTTTTCAGCACATCAATAAAATCGAATAAGGGAAACACTAGTACGAAGATCATCCAGCGATATTGGTGAATCTATGGCCGATAAACACTTTAATCTAAATGGCCCCAATTATTCCCATTCTGTTGTGGGATCGACGCCCGGGTGGCGTTTTTTAGTCCAAATTCTTTCACGAACCGGCTGGTCAGGCTTGACGTTCGATTGACGGTGATCGCCTCGTCCAAAGACATCTTTTCTTTATCGTGTGGCGGACACATTGTCAGTGGGCAATAAATCCGCGCACCAGTGGGTGGCGCGAGCGCCCGGGCGTGGAAGCGCAGCTTGGGCCACGCACGCCCGGAGCAAAGGCGTCACGAGGCGCAGGGTGGAACTGAGATACATGCCCCGCCTTACGGCCGACCGGCCACGCCCGGGGGCAAGGCGTGGCCTCGGGACATATATGCGGGCTCGATGGTCGAGCCCGCCCAGTGCTTACGTGCGAGCTGTTAATAAAGTGTTTCAGTTTGTACAACGCATTGTGGCCTACCTTCTTGGCAAACGAATTGTGTGTGCACAGCACCACACTGGTGACCCCGACTGGTTCAGCCGTAGCTGACCCCTGAACGCGCCATGGCTACCAACGCTGTCGCCGTCAAACTCTCGGAGTTCTGGGAAGCGCAAGCCGACGTTTGGTTTGTGCAGGCCGAAGCTCAATTCCAGCTCCGGGGCATCACGGCGGACGACACTATGTACTACCACGTGGTCGCCGCCCTCGGGCCCGGCAATGCCGCCCACGTCGTGTCCATCCTTCGGCGCCCGCCGGGCACCCACAAGTACGCGGTGCTCAAACGTTTTCTCCTCGCCACGTTCGGGCTCATGGAGGCCGAACGCACCGAATACCTCCTGGACCTTCCCGCCCTCGGCGACACACGACCGTCCGTTCGGATGGATTTTATGTTGTCCCTGCTTGGAGACCAGCGCCCGGATTTCCTTTTCCGCGCGCTTTTCCTCCGCCAGCTACCTGCGCAGGTGCGGCTCGCGCTGGCCGGTTCGAACTTAACGGAACCCCGCGTCCTGGCTGGAGAGGCGGACAAATTTTTCGCGGCCTGCGACACGCGGTCGGTGTACGGTGCTGCCGTAGTGGATCCTGGTGCGGAGGCTACAGCACCCCCTGATTCCCTCGTGGCCGCTGCTACGCCCCGCCCACCACTGCCGCCACCACCACCGCCGGCACGGCCGCCGCGGCAGCCACCACCGCAAACCTGGTGCTACTATCATGCCAGGTTCGGCCGCAAGGCTAGAGCGTACCGCCCGCCGTGTTCTTTCGAAGGGTCGGGAAACGACCGGGCCGGCGCTAACTCGTGGCCATGAGCGTCAGCCATTCTGGCAGCCTCCTGTTCATCACAGACACCTCGTCTGGTCGTCGTTTTCTGTGCGACACGGGAGCGCAGGTAAGCGTCCTCCCTGCCTCCGCGTCCGACAAGCAAGCCGCGGGCCGGGGCCCCGCCTTGCTCGCTGCCAACGGAACACCCATCCGCACATTCGGGAAGCGTTGCCTCTCGCTGCGTTTCGGAGGGCAGCGCTTCAAATGGTCCTTCATCACCGCCAGCGTGCCAATGGCCCTGCTCGGTGCGGACTTCCTTTGTGCGAATGGGCTGTTGGTGGACGTTAAGCATCGACGCCTCGTCCAGGCCGAAACCTTCAGCTCGCTCGCTTGTTCGCTGAGCGGCTCGTTGAGCAGCTAGCTGAGTGGCTCACCGAGCGGCTTACCAAGCGGCTTGCTGAGCGGTTCCGTCCCGGCGAAGTTAGTCTGTATGCTTCCGGCAGCGAACGAGTTTACCAGCCTCCTCGCCAGTTTCCCGGCACTCACGCGGCCCACCTTTTCAGTGGTGGCCGTCAAACACGGGGTGGAGCACCATATCCCCACCGTCGGACCACCGGTCTATGCCCGGGCGCGCCGCCTCGACCCCACGAAGCTCGCCGTGGCGAAAGCGGAGTTCGCCACGCTGGAGCGGCTGGGCATCGTACGGCGCTCCAACAGTGCATGGGCCTCTCCTCTGCACATTGTGCCCCAGCCCGGCGGCGGATGGCGGCCGTGCGGTGACTACCGCCGGCTCAACGATGCCACCACCCCCGACCGCTACCCGGTCCCGGATATTCAGGACGTTTCCGCCCGGTTGGCGAAAACAACCATCTTCTCCAAGGTGGACCTCATCCGGGGCTACCACCAGGTCCCCGTACAACTGGACGATGTACCGAAGACGGCCATCATCACACCTTTCGGCCTCTTCGAGTTCTTGCGGATGCCTTTTGGGTGGAAATATGCGGCCCAGGCGTTCCAGCGGCTCATGGACAGCGTCTTGCGCGACTTGTCCTTCATCTACATCTACCTGGACGACATCCTAGTCGTGAGCGCATCCCAGGAGGAGCACCTGCTCCATCTCCGCACGCTCTTCGAACGCCTGGGCCAGCATGGCCTGATAATCAACCCCGCGAAGTGCCGTTTCGGTGTCACCGCCATCGACTTCTTGGGGCACCGCATCACCAGGCACGGGGCCATCCCTTTACCGGCCAAGGTGGAGGCGGTCAGGAGTTTCCCGCGCCCCCGCACGATCAAGGGGCTCCAGGAATTCTTGGGCATGGTGAATTTTTATCACCGCTTCGTGCCCCACGTCGCCCAGCTCCTGCGCCCCCAGCACGAGGCCCTCCGGGGGAAGCCGGGCAAAGGTGACATCGCCTGGACGGAGCCGATGGCCGTGGCGTTTGCGGGCGCAAAGCTGGCCTTGGCCAACGCCACCATGCTGGCGCACCCGGCGCCCGATGCACCAATCGCCCTCACCACCGACGTGTCGGACTACGCGGTGGGCGCGGTGCACGAGCAGTGGGTGAGTGGTGCTTGGCAGCTGCTGGCGTTTTTTAGCCGGCAGCTCCGCCCGCACGAACGCCGGTACAGCACCTTCGACCGCGAGCTGCTCGGGCTCCACTTGGCGGTCCGACACTTCCGCCATCTTCTCGAGGGCCGCCCGTTCACGGCCTTCGTCGATCACAAGCCCCTTGTTTTCGCGATGGCCAAGGTCGCCGAGCCATGGTCGGCCCGGCAGCAACCTCACCTCTCTGCCGTGTCCGAGTACACGACGGACATCCGTCACGTCGCGGGTAAGGACAACCCGGTGGCGGATTGCCTTTCCCGGTCCGTCGCACACGCGGTCCACCTCGGGATCGACTATGCCCGGATGGCGGCGGACCAGACCGCCGACCCCGACTTCCAGGCCTTGCGGACCGCTGTCACGGGCCTCCGCATCACCGAGGTGCCGTTCGACGTCACGGGTACTGCCCTCTTGTGCGACGTCTCCCCCATCGTGCCCGCCGGCCTTGCCCCATCGTGCCCGCTGGCTGGCAGCGCCCGGTTTTTGACGCCATCCATGGCCTGTCCCACCCGGGCACGAAGGCCTCCCAGAAGCTCATCGCGGCGAAGTTCGTCTGGCATGGCCTCAGGAAGAACGTCCGCGACTGGGCCAGGACGTGCCTTGCGTGCCAGCGTGCAAAAGTCCACCGCCACACCCAAGCCCCGTTGGCCCCGTTTACGGTGCCCGAACGTCGGTTCGACCACATCCACGTTGACTTGGTGGGACCTCTGCCCCCCTCGCAGGGTTTCACCCACCTCCTCACCATGGTGGACCGCACCACCCGGTGGCCGGAGGCCATGCCATTGGCGGCGACGGCTGCGGCTGACGTCACGCAAGCCTTCATCGCCACGTGGGTTGCCCGGTTCGACGCCCCCTCGGACATCTCGTCCGACCGCGGCCCCCAGTTCACCTCGGAGCTCTGGGAAGCAGTGGCGCAAGGGCTCGGCGTCAAGCTGCACCGCACCACGGCCTACCACCCCCAGGCCAATGGCCTGTGCGAGCGCTTCCATCGCTCAATGAAGGCCGTGCTCCGGGCCAGCCTCTGCGACGGCAGCTGGGCCGACAGGCTCCCCTGGGTCCTGCTGGGCCTCAGGACGGCGCCCAAGGTCGACCTGCGCGCGTCCTCGGCGGAGCTGTTCTTCGGACAACCACTGCGGGTACCGGGCGAATTTATCCCTGACTCCACGGCCTCTTGGTCCGTGGTGCAACAGCGCTCCGCCCTTCAGGAGACCGCCAGGAAGTTCGCCCCGATGCCGACGGCACACCACGGTTGCCCGTCCTCCCACGTCGCCCCGGAGCTTCGCACGGCGGAGTACGTTTTTGTCCGGCACGATGCCCACCAGGCACCGCTGCCGCCCCCGTACGACGGGCCCTTCCGCGTGCTGGAGACCGGGGACAAGCATTTAATCGTGGACATCGGCGGTTCTCCAGATCGTATTTCCGTGGACCGCCTCAAGCCGGCCCACCTCGACCTGGACCACCCCCCGCAAGCAGCTCTGCCTCCGCGTCGAGGCCGCCCCCCGGCGGGCAGACCCCCGGCACCCCCCAGCCCCGCTACCCCCCATCCCTGCACGCATCGCCAGAGGGCGTTTCGGCCGGGGCATCCGGCTTCCCCGCAAGCTCACCCTTCAGGTGCGTGGGAATTCTGTGGGGGGCGCGTGTGGCGGACACATTGTCAGTGGGCAATAATTCCGCGCACCAGTGGGTGGCGCGAGCGTCCGGTGGAAGCGCAGCTCGGGCCACGCCCGGAGCAAAGGCGTCACGAGGCGCAGAGTGGAACTGAGATACATGCCCCGCCTTTCGGCCGACCGGCCACGCCCAGGGGCAAGGCGTCGCCTCGGGACATATATATATGCGGGCTCGATAGTCGAGCCCGCCCAGTGTTTACGTGCGAGCTGTTAATAAAGTGTTTCAGTTTGTACAACGCGTTGTGGCCTACCTTCTTGGCAAACGAATTGTGTATGCACAGCACCCCAATCGACGTCTTAGGACACGGACTTACTGACCAATGCCTACGTTTCCTCCCCTGCTTTATCTTCCTTTTATGGTTGTGTATTCCCTTAATCTAATGTGGTTGTACCAGTACCCAATTGTTGCCCCTCTTCCCCACTGTCGAACAGAACGTTTCTGTTCCACGAGCCTCGCTCTCGGAGAGAACAACAAGAAGAAACGCGTCGTGCATTTTGGTTTCTATGGAGACCGTTTGATGACAACAAATTCGTTGCTTTGCACACATAGGATGTCTGATCGACCCCGCCCGCGCACCTTACCTACCTGGGCATGGCTGAAGAGGTTGGACCAACACCTGTTGCAGACCTTCCGATGGAGGTGTACCGGTGGTTACAAAGTCTAGATCTTTCCCTTAGGGTGAGAAACATCCGCAGGTGAGTTTTGTTTCAACAAAACTACATGTTCTGTTGGGAAATCGGTTAATATTCTGTTTATTATATTATATTTTGTGCAGGTACAGGTACAGTTTATATACATCCTAAATGTCCGCAAGGATATTGCAGAACACCACCTGTGGGAGGAATCAATACTTGCATACGTAATAAATAGATGGCTACTAAAGAAGAAAGGTCACACCTCAGATTTTTTTTTTTTTTTTACAAATTAAGGTACATTACTGCCATGTTTCCCACAGAGATTTCAGCAACGGTTACCTGTTGGCCAACGTATTTTCACACTACTATCCAAGAGACATTGCAACACATAACTTCATCAACGGTTCATCCATTCCAGCAAAAATGTCTAATTGGCACCATTTACAGCAGGTAAAAGCTCCTTTTTCACTTCATCTACCTGTTTATGACATCATTGTGGATACAAAAAAAAAAAAACTCACCCTCTTCCTCTTCTTCCTCATCAAGTCATATCCAAGCGGAAGTTGCTGTTGCCGAAGCATTTGGTGGATGGAACCTTACACTGCAAGCCCGGAGCAGCCGAGGCGCTCGTTTTGTTTTCATATGGTCTTCTCACCGGCAGGATGTGAGATGGTGACCCCCACAACCCCACAACCCCCCCCTCCCATCCCCCTCCAGCCTTCTTCCTGACCTCACCACACTGAAGTGTTTAATGGAGGACGTTTAATGATGGCCTATTTCACTGTACACATATTGAGGTCCATGGTCTAGCCAAATGGTCTATCAGAGATCATCTGTGACATCAAACACGCAAGTTAACAAGCATCTGTTACCGGCATTCCGTGTATAAACGTGAGGGAGAAGAGGGGGGAGGGGGGGGAGGGGAGAAGAGGGGGGGAGGGGGAGGGATGGGAGAGGAGAGGGGTGGGAGGGGGGAGGGGGAGGGGAGGGGGGAGGGGGAGGGAGGGGTGCCGGGTACAAAGCCCTCCATAACCTGGCCCCATCCTAACTGACGGACCTCCTCTCCAGACACACTCCCACCCGCAACCTCCGCTCTGCTGGTACCAACCTCCTGACCCCCCCCCCCCCCCCGTGCGGACCAAATTCAGATCCTGGGGGGACAGGGACTTCTCCATCGCTGCTCCCACCCTCTGGAACTCACTACCTCACACCATCAGAGACTCCTCCTCACTCACCACATTCAAAACATCACTCAAGACCCACCTGTTCAACACTGCATTCAACATTTAACCCACAGCATTTAACCCCTGACTATCTCTTCTCCTTCTCCTTCTCCTTCCTTTTGCTTTGATTATTTACCTGTTGATTTTTGTCTTTTTGCACTTGTTTTTTGTACTCTGTCAAAGCGTCTTTGGGCTTCTTGAAAAGCGCTATATAAAATACATGTATTATTATTATTATTATCTGTTCCAAATACCATCCAGAATTTTGTTTGTTTTCAGGAATGGGGAGGATGGTCAAATCAACTGAATCAGAATGAGTGATATGGAGGAAAATTAGATACCGTACGTGCAGTGGACATGGGTTTTTTTCCCGTTGGCCCAGTTGGGTCAAATGGGATTGATGGCATAAAATAATGATAATAATAATAATAATTTATAGTAATGCTGTGCGTGTGCTACAAAATGAGATATAGCTTAAACCAGGTGCTCTCAGGTAAGCGTGGACATCAAATCAAGATCATCACTACAGATTTGGAGGACCATGTCAACAAAACCAAAACCATGGGCTACGTAGATTAGCGAGTTCAACATGTAGCACATACATTAAGAATTGGTAACACTGAGGACGTTTTGGCCAAACAAGGTCAATACCAGAACCTCAACAGGAAATGTCATGGTATCTGTTGTATGGCCCATGCAGGGAGTAATCGTGGTGTATTACCTGGACCAAGAGTGTAAATTGTAAGGACATAGGAGGGGACCATTTGGCTCATCACACCAGCACTTTATCCACACCTCTTGTGTTAAGAAATGCAAGGCCAACAACAATTTAAAGAGCTGTAGCAGGTCGTTTATAACATCGATGAGACAGGTCAGCAATGTAGTTCCAGGAACTTATTTTATACAATGCCAACAGAGTGAAACAACCATCACGGACTGACTGGGACTTCACAGACCGCGCATACCAGCGACAGCTCCCCTTGCACGCCCGTGCAACTGCCTCACGGACCCTCAAGAACAATATCCGGAACTCAGAGCTTTTGGCAGAACCAGGGCAGCAGAACATGCAGCGCAAGGTCCAGGCTTTGCTTCTCGACCATGAGCAGCAGAGACGTGAGGAGCGATCGTTGTTTCCAGGTCGGTGATGGCCTGATACATACACGTACCACCCGGCTTTTAAGAATAATACAAACCACGTCATTTAAACTGCAGACTATTTTATTTACACTGACGGCTGATTAAGAGGCCTCATAGGCTCATAAAAGCACAAGGTGATTCGGAATCAGATTTAGTAGGGTCAATATACGAAAACAACTCACCTAACCCCCAAAACATTGATACAAAAGGTTTTTCAATCGATTCTGGTACCATTGGGCATGCTAAATAACATACTAAAAATCTAGTAACATCTGACTTCCGGAAAGGGGTCATTTTCAAGATGGCGTCCAAGATGGCTGCCAGGAGCTTAAAATGGCCATATCTCAATTATTATTCAACCTAGAAAGGTGGTTTTGGTGTCTAACCCTAAGTTTTAGGGCCCAACGAATCCAATTGAATCAATAAAATTACCATCAGTTAATTATTTATTGACAAGTCCAAGATGGCATCCCAAGGTGACATCCTGATCCACTAAAATGGCTCTGTCGAATAGTAGTCAACCTAGAGAGATATTTTCAGTGTGTATACCTAGGTTTAAGGCACCCAGGAAATCATCAAAATTACTTAAATAAGCACAAAGTAATCGGGTAATCCAGTAAGCCAGGTTTACCAGCCCATTAGGCATTTGTTGTCTTATACAGTTAGTCGCTATTCATCGTCATCCTCCGACTCCTCTGGAAGAAACTTGTTATGTGGATTGTCACATTCTTCTTTAGCATGCCCAATGGTACCAGAATCCATTGAAAAACCTTTTGTATCAATTTTTTTGGGGTTCAACCATATATTGACCCCTCTATACTTTTCGGTATCCACGAGACTCCAGAAATTTGTGACAGATTGCCTTAAGTTTCAACTGAATGTCATTTTGAAGGCTGATAATATGGATTTTGTTTATGCATACATGTACCAAATAATATACTTATTCTTTTTGAGATGAAAATAAATTGTTTGTCAGATTTTTCAGTGCTCCCCCCCCCCCCCTCCACAATATAAAATAGTCTGTCCCTTGCCATAACCTCTCAAGCTTTGTACAAACCTTTGTCTGTAATGATCACTGAATACTGTGGACTGGAGTCACAGGTGGCAGTGGTGTAGACACATTACACTCTTATTTCCAATCTGAAACACACACTTGGTTCATTAGCTGGTGAGTCGGAGGATGACGATGAATAGCGACTAACTGTATAAGACAACAAATGCCTAATGGGCTGGTAAACCTGGCTTACTGGATTACCTGATTACTTTGTGCTTATCTAAGTAATTTTGATGATTTCCTGGGTGCCTTAAACCTAGGTATACACACTGAAAATATCTCTCTAGGTTGACTACTATTCGACAGAGCCATTTTAGTGGATCAGGATGTCACCTTGGGATGCCATCTTGGACTTGTCAATAAATAATTAACTGATGGTAATTTTATTGATTCAATTGGATTCGTTGGGCCCTAAAACTTAGGGTTAGACACCAAAACCACCTTTCTAGGTTGAATAATAATTGAGATATGGCCATTTTAAGCTCCTGGCAGCCATCTTGGACGCCATCTTGAAAATGACCCCTTTCCGGAAGTCAGATGTTACTAGATTTTTAGTATGTTATTTAGCATGCCCAATGGTACCAGAATCGATTGAAAAACCTTTTGTATCAATTTTTTTGGGGTTCAACCATATATTGACCCCTCTAATTAGTCTTTGTCTGGGATTGTCAGAAGGTACATTTTCCCATGAGCCTTTGCACAAGTCAATGAAAGTCTCTGCTCCTCTTGCAGGAAGATTTGATATCAAGCCCACAATGAGAGAACTTGCCATACGATTACGTTAAACATCAGTCAAATGGATGCAATGCAAGCAGTCAGACAACTTCTCAGTGAGTAATATTACATTAGTTGTTCATTCTTTTGTACGAGTGTTACGATGCAGTCATTTGTCCAGGAAGGTGTTTCATTCTATTACATTCCATCAGCTAGGAGTTGAATTTGAGGCTTTGCTGGCAATCCGCATTCTACATTGATAGCAAGCACTGACTGGGACAATCATAGGCCTGACATGTTTATGACTGAAAAACTTTTTTAAAGGTCGATTGGTCTTAAAAAGGTCCCGTTGAACCTTGTCCAAGAACCTTTGCATTGATTTCCGCACAAAATCTATACTATAAAACTTAATTTGTATATTTGTTACTTGCAAAATCGAAGATTTTAAAGTATATTGGTTGGTCTTGTGCGTTATTCTATGTCTGTCAATCGCCTACAGGTCACAATTTGTAACCGATCTTCACGAAACTTCACCAGATGGTAGAGTTGGTTATAAGGAAGAAGCCTAATGATTTTGAGGTGAAAGGTCACCTTGAGCTCAAATTTCTAAAATTGCCATTTGTCATCCGATTGACTTGAA
Organism: Myxine glutinosa; assembly: GCF_964187855.1. Classification (NCBI taxonomy): domain Eukaryota; kingdom Metazoa; phylum Chordata; class Myxini; order Myxiniformes; family Myxinidae; genus Myxine; species Myxine glutinosa. Next base: position 103,658,232 of record NC_136272.1, read on the forward strand.
AATTGAATAGCATTTGCATATTGAGTCACTAAACTCGGAAACCAACTATATTTTGATGTCAAAAGGTACTAGACTAGCAAACTCGGTCCGTCAACTTGGTCAACTCAAGGTCAAACTTCCAAAATCATCAAGTTTCTTCTGAAAAAATTGTACATTTTCATCGGAATGACTTTTGGGGGGGGGGGGGGGGGGGATACAGAGTCGAGGTTCATGGAAGAGCGACGCACATTAAACACGAAAACATGAACGGACACATAAAACATACATTAAAGGGAGCGGGAGACAAGAGGGGGAGAGAGAGGAAAGCATACAAGCACAACAACAGTAGGGAACAGGGATGTCGGTAGATCTGTGGAAGGGAGATGGCTGGGGGAGAAGGGAGGGGTACACGGTATAAAGCATATGAACACGACTAGGAATTTCAGGAAAGAAGATGGAGATTAAAAGAGGTGATTCGGGGTGTTTTAACGGGGGTAGAAAAGATCAAGGTTTTGGATGGGGCAAGAAAGGAGATGGTGGTGAACAGCTGTTTTGAAGACCTGGAGGGAGGAGAGGGATTGAACAGAGTGTGGGAGTTTGTTCCAGAGAAGGGGAAAAAGAGGAATGAAAGAGTGAAGGTGAGCAGAGAGTCTTGATTTTGACATGTTTCACCGGAATAAGGTTTCTGGCAGATCTTGTGTGTCCTGCATGAATATTTGGGGGACAGAGTAGAGACAGAGCAGGGGGAGCTAGGCTGGAGAGGAGTCGGTAGAAGACAAAGACCACCAACCTGCCTGCGGTGAGTGACTGAAAGGCCCTCAGAATCAGCTTCATCGCAGGAGATACCAATGATTCTGAATGGTTTGGTTTCAACTGCGTTATGCTGAGCTAGGGATGAGGCAGGAGCACCAGCCCAGAGGAGAGAGCAGTGTTCTATTGAGCTGCGGATGAAAGCTTCGTGCCCAGAAATGAAATGAAAGTGTGCCCAGAAATGAAAGTCCAGAATGAAAGTGCCTAGAAAGGACTTTGCATGACAGAGGATGCCCAGTCAGCGACTGGCTTTAGAGGCCAGCTTGGAAATGTGGTTTTCCCAAGAAGGATCATGGCAGATAGGGAGACCCAAAAGCTTGAGTGACAGAACCTCTTCGAGAGAATTGTTGAGAAAGTAGATGGGAGGGTTGTCCAGTCGATCTTTTCGGAGAGACATAGTAAGAGTGTGAGATTTGTCAGGATTGAAAGACATGTTCCACTTGTTTGACCAGTCTGTGATTTTGTCCAGGTCTTCAGAGAGTGAGGAGGCAGCAGACTGCCGATCTGAGGGAAGAGGAATGGAGCGGCAGAGAGTGGAGTCATCAGCAAAGAGATAGAGAGGATTGTCCAGAGAGTCAGAGAGATCATTGATGAAGACCAGAAAAAGCACAGGTCCCAGAACACTGCCTTGGGGAACTCCAGCCAGAACAGGAAGGGGAGATGAGAGAAATCCATTCAGGGCCACATGTTGACTATGACCAGAGGGGAATTCCGCAAGGTATGCGTGGAGATTTCCATGGATACCATAGGAGGACAGTTCGTTGAGCAGAGCGGGGTGCCAGACCATATCAAAGGCACGAGATATGTCAAGGGAGACAGCTTTGATTTCCTGTTTGGCATTGCGGACCTCCATCCATTGTTGAGACAGCAAAAGCAGCATGGCCAGAGTAGAATGACCTGTTCTGAATCCAACTGAATCTGAATGATGATCCGAGATCAAGCCATTGGAGAAGAGGAAGGATTTGATATCAGAAGCGATGATGGATTCCATGACCTAGCTGATTATTGAGAGCAGGCTGATTGGTCTGTTGTTGCAAGGATCTGTTTTTGCACCTTTTTGTGCAAAGCAGTAATGTTGGCTGATTTCCAAGCAGATGGCAGTTGACCTTGAGCAAAAGAGAGGGTGAAGAGAACAAAGAGAGGGTGAGATAGAGCGGCAAGCAGGATTTTAGGACCCGTGGGCTGATGCCGTCTGGTCCAGTTGCAGAATTAGAGTCGAGGTTTGACAGAAACTTTTCCACCTTGTCAGGAGAGAAGGACACAGAGTCCAGTAGCAACTGGGTTCGACTGAGAGAGGTGGGTACATAGAGCGATGGGTTAGGGACACTATATTTGAAGGCAAACACAGAGTTGAGACATTCAACGTTTTCACGTGTGGTGTCAGATGTGTAGCCGTTTGAGGTAAGGGAGGGGATGGAGGGGGAACAAACACCAGAAACAGATTTGACCAGATGCCACCAGGATTTGGAGGAGGGAGACAGGTTTGAGAGTTCAGTCTTGAGAGTAGAGAGATATAGTTTCCTGGCTCTCCTGAGGGTAGACAAACATTTATTCCGAGCTTTGTGAAAGAAACTGAGATTGCCTTCAGTTGGATTTTCCTTCCAGGAGGCAAAGGGAAGTTATTTCAGGGCAACTGCCTCACCACAAGATTCAGTGTACCATGGACGAGAGAAAGGGTATGACGACTGAAGACAAGATGGGATAAATCTGTGTGTGAGAGAGAGTAGTTTACTTTGGAAGAATTCCCAGGATGAGTTTATCTCAGTGGCAGTAGAGATGAGAGATGAGTACAGATGATTGATGGCTGCTTGAAGACTGTGCTATCGGCCTAAGTGAAATGCCAGTCACGTCGACGCTGAGGACGCTCTCTGAAAACGGCCAGAGAGATGTCCACTTTAACAAGCAAATGATCAGATGAACTGATTGGAGCAGAATAAGAGCAGTTGCAGGGAAGTTAGTCATAACCAAGTCTAGAAGAGAAGATGCTCCGTTGACTGAGATCCGGGTCGGGAAATTGACGGATTGTGTCAGTCCCAATGAATCGCAGAAGTCCTTTGCTGAGGTGCCGTGGCTGGTGCAAGAGGTACCCACACCCAGCCAGCTGGCATGATGACAGTTGAAGTCACCACATATGAGGAAAAGAGAGTTGGGATGAGTGGATAGAAGTTGGTGCATGTTGTCAGACAGCGATATGTAAATGGAGTCATCACTTTTTGGTGGACGGTACAACACACATATGCACAAAAGTTGGGAGTGGAGGGGAAGCCGTAGCCATAGGTACTCCTGGGGGTGTGGTGGTGAGAGGGCTGTACAGGGAGAGTGAGGAAGAGAGTTTTTGAAAAAGATAGCAATCCCACCTCCCGGGCAAGGCTTAGGTCTATCATACCGGAGGAGGGAGTAACCAGGGAGAGATATTAAGGAATCAGAGACATCTTGAAGGAGGAAAGTTTCTGTTAAGCAGATTAAGTCTGGTTTGTTAGAAGCAAACTGTATGGAGAGATCAATCAGGTTTGAGTGAAAGCCCCGGATCTTTGAGGTCCATACCGTGAAGGAAGAGGTAGGGGGAGCTTCGGATACAGGACAGGGGAGGGGAGGGGCAGTGTAAGATGAGGGGTGAGGGGGAGGTAGGGAGAGCTGTTGTTAGTGTGTCAGGGATTGCAGAAGAGCTGGGAGAAAGGGAAGGATGAGGAGAAAAGGTTTGATGGTGATGGGATGAGGCACAGTGAAGTGTTGTTTGAGTGGGGGGGGGGGGGGGGGGGGGGAGCAGAGCGAAGTAGAAGGTTGTGGAGGTATGAGTTGGAAGGGAGAGGAAGCAGGGAGGAGGCAACTTTGTGGAGGATGGGTGATAGGGTAGAATTGGAGGAAAACGGTGGGGGGGGGGGGGGGGGCAGAGGGTGAGATTTGAGGGGGGAGTTTTGAAGGGGAGGGGTGAGGAGGGAGTTTTGAAGGGGAGGGGTGAGGGGGGAGATTAGAAGGGGAGGGGATATTAGAAGGGGAGGGTGAGGGGGGAGATTTGGAGGGGAGGGTGAGGGGTGAATTTAGGAGGGGAGGGGCAAGGGGAGTGTTTGGGAGGGGTGAGCAGGGAGCTTAGGAGGGGAGGGGTGAGTGTGGAGATTTGAATGGGAGGGGTGAGGGGGGAGTTTAGGAGGGGAGGGGTGAGGGGGGAGTTTAGAAAGTGTTGGGCGATTCATGAGAAATGAACATTTATTACAAACTGGGTTTCCTGTGATTTTCAAGTCAGAGATCCATTTGAAAACGTTTGAGGAGGGGTGGAAGGAAGATTCGTTTAGAGAATTTAGAATGGAAGAACTGTAAAAGATTGAATTTTTTTTTGAAATGGAATGATTTGATGAGGAAATTGAAGACAGCCTTTTAAATAGGAAGAAGAAGAGCGTGTTCTAATATACCACTGAATACAACACAGTAAGGGGAAGTTTAAACATTTTTAAACAAAGCTGTGAAAACTATCTGGGGAAATTCCCTGAAGTGAGGGCATGGAACTGAGAAAGAAGGAGAAAGGGTTGAATGAGTATGATGAAAACTAGAATTGGAAAGGTGAGTATGACTGAAGAGGTAGAAGAAAAAGGAGATAAAGGGGGCGGGGTGAGACAACACGTGGTCGCGGGTGGGGGAGGGTGGAGCTGTGAGGAGAGAAGGCAATTTTTATTTGGATTTTTTAAATTTATTTTTTGTATTTAAGACTTTAAACAAAGGGTAAGATGTTCAGGGGAAGTAGGGGTGAAAAGAAAAAATAAAGAAAAAAGCAATACAGCAAAAGAACGAACTTAAATTAGCAATCACCAATGATACGATGGGAAGCCTCGAGGGACCAGGCCCTACACGCGGCACGAACAAAACGATTAATTACACACAGTTTGCACGATTAACAAACCAAGATCTAACTAGAAACACACAGTAAACACATACACAGTAAAATAACCAGTAGAAATTTGACAAAAACACAATTGAGAAAATACTTATCTTTGAAGACGTGGGAGCTTGGAAGGACGCTCCTCGCCGGAAGAAACAGGAGCGGAGCAGAAGTATCCTTGAAAATTGAAAAAAGACTTGAAAATTAAACAGCAATTACATAACGCATCACTGATTTGGGCAATCAACTATTTTTGAGGTCAAAAGGTGAAAGGTCAACTCAAGGTCAAACTTTCAAAATCATCAATTTTCATCTAAAAAACCATTAATTTTCATCCGATTGACTTGAGAATTAAATAGCAATTGCACAGTGCCTCACTGAATTGGGCAACCAACTATGGGGTCAAAAGGTCAACTCAAGGTCAAACTTCTGTCATCAATTTTCATCTGAAAAATCATCATTTTAAATCAGATTGACCTGAACTTTGATTGATATCATCAATTTTAATCTTAATGAAATGGACAATTTGATGTACGATGGCAACTTTTTATTTTGGGGAGGGGTGGATTTTGCAAGTATCGTGCTCTGCATGGCGTCTTCTTGTTTGTTTATCTATTTGTTTGTAGATGCTTCAAAAACGAAAAAATCTACTGAACTAAATCCAACCAAATTTTGCATGTTGCCTGAGGGTGCCTACCCACAAGTATAGGGGGTTCTGTCTGGGTAGCATAGGGGGTTCAAGATGTGTGGGAAAAACACCAATTCTCTCTATGTAAATGTGTATCGAATAGTGCCACTCGATGGTAGCTGGTATTACAAATCATCTTCTATATCAAGAAAGAAAGAAAAACAACTCATCACGAATGTTTAAACAACTTAGTAATATGCATTACAGTGATGTTGAAATCTGAGTGAGAATAACTCAAAATTTTCAAAATGTTTCATTTCACTCATTTCACTCATTTTAAATGGAGGTTCAAACCTAAGAATCCAACATGAAGCTTCGCAGTAAAGCGGAAGTGATTTTTTCTCGTTCCATATATAAGCAGCAAGGATGGTTTATGTAAGTGGAGTTAGCTGAATTCCAATCAAATGGAAGGTGACCTCGATCAAATTCTAGGGTGAGTCGAGCAGAATGTTTGTGAAGTACAACATATTGTCTTTTGATTAAACCTGTCGGCAAAGCGACAGGTAACATGCCTATACTGCTTTAAAATAATTAAATACATTGAAGTGAAAAACAACAAAGCACTGTTAACCTATTGTTACCTCAATACCTGTCCTGTCATTCTGTGCAGGTTCTAACGGGCAAACAACACAGTCCAGGATCCATTTGGATGAATCTTATGGAGAAATCAAACTCATTTAATACATTTTTAGCGATGTAACAATTAGATATCAATATCGGTTTTCAGTGACACCGACTTCTCACGTGTGCACCCGTGTTACACACAGTGTGTGTTGCATATGATGTTTTCTTTCACGTATACACCGTCCAATAAAGAACAATAAAAAACACTGTAAAACACTGTGTACCATTGTTCACTTTGGTCCAAAATTTGTGTTCACTCTGGACGTTCTCAGACGTTCAGCTGAAACCAAACAGTCCGCAAACCTAATTGACAAACATCATTATTGGTGATGGTGAACGAGTGATAAGGCTCTAACGCAATGCTTATTAAGCACACCAGTTCATGACGGCTATAAATCAAAAACCCATTTTTAACAGTGATCCAAAGTTCATGTAGAAGCTACATAGGACAAGGACAGTAGGGGTCATGAGTGTACAGGGACTCTTCAGTTTACGCTCAAGGTGCGTTCCTAAAAAACTGAATGTAAAATGAAAAAACGTAAATAGAAAACGATTTTCCCATAGGCATAATGCTGCAAATTGAAGATGCGTTCCTAGGCAAAAATTTCCGGTCCTAACCTAAATCTAACCTACAGGTTCTAACGGGTCCTCTGGTTTGTCTAACGGGTCTAACGGGTTTGAGTCCTCAGGTTTCCTATGTCTAACCTCAGTAAATACAGTTCCTGAAAGTAAGTATCAAAGACATAATAACTAAATAAATCAATAAACAACATAAATAAATGTTTCAATGAATAAATTATGGATGGTTTTAAGTCTATGCGTACGGTACTCACCAAAATCTACGTCACGCAGCGTGTGTGCATGCCTCGGAGGTGCGGGTGGGATGGAGTGGTTACTGAGACAATGAGGCACTCGACTTAAGTGCACTCGCTTTATTTTGGTGGTGTTACGAGAAATTGTCCTTACAGTCGAGGGAGAAATGCTGAGCGTGCGGGCAATGACCCCCAAACACTCCCCACGCTCGAATCGCTTCACCACATCCATTTTAATGTCCAAACTAATAGCCGGCGAAGCCGGTGTTGTCAATAAACGAGTACGTATTATGTTGAAAACCTGATTATGCCTTGGCTCGAGAATTCCGAACGCAGTGGACGCAGCCATCTTGCGGATGCGGAAGTATGCATAACAAATTTAAAACGTTCTTTAGGAGTTTCTTTCACCCGTCATCGTTTGATTCACAATCTTATGCACCTCCAATGTATTAATAAAACAAGTGAATCCTCTTGGATTGCGCTGAGGTTCGGGCATGGAATTTCTAGGAGGAAGTATAATTTGTATGCAATGAAAGTACATGTAATATGGGATCGAGTAAGATCGAGTAAGCTTCACCAGTGCGCGTGCGCGAATTTACGTCACGTCGGCAGCGAGAAGGCGTTCCCCAACACGAACCAATCAGGAACTGCCACGCCCACTTATATGATCTCAGAATTCCTGTGACAGGAATTAGCGTTACACTGGCTGGAAGTCATTCGCTAGAGGCGCTTCCTCAGCGCCAATAATTTAAGACCAACATCGGCCCGCACGGGCCTGGTTATCTTCAACGAAACGCGTCACCAAACACCTGACCCAATGAGAGTCGAGCATTTGGAAAAAAAATTCTAAAATGAAATCACTCAATGGTGGCCGCCATCGACCGGATGCGGAAGTTTGCATAAAACAATTGCGAAAGAGTTCAATAGGAGTTTGTTTCACTCGTCGTTCTTTGATTCACAATCTAATGAACCTCTAATTTGTAATTAAAATACGTTAAGACCAACGTCGTTATCTTCAACGAAAATCGTCATCAAACACCAGAACCAATGAGATTCGAGCATTTGAAAAAATATTATTACGCGTTTCGGAGGGTGAAAATGGCGTCAAATATTCTAACATTGACGAAGAATTATTTTTTAGAAATCTCGCGGCCGTATGGGATAGTTTTTCACGGCCAGAAATACGGTATAAGCAGTTTACATATTTAGTTTAGAAATACGGATAGTTTTTCACGGCCGGAAATATCCGAAGTTGAGACGGAATTCACCGAATTAATCACTGCAAGCTAACTTCTTCTGGTGGAGGAAGCTGCCATGCCCGGAGGGTCAGAGAACCAGCCCTGGCGCCTGACAGCGACTGAAGTTAGAAGACGACACACATACTGTGAAAACGTATGTTAAGCCCAGTTAAAATTTCTTAAAATAGGCCTTAAGCTAGCACATCGTATGGTTACTTCCTTAAGCTTCTTGTGACATTTATTGTATGCAGGTATTGCCATTGGGGAGGACTGTCTGCTGTTCTCTTTTACCAAGTCTTACCAGGTACGGTACCTACTACACCTACCTACTACCAACTACCTAACCTACTGATGCCATAGTGATGGGTAAAATAGTGGCAAGAGGCTTCGGCTTCGCCGGCTCATTGCGGCTTTGCAGTCGGTACTAGAAAGAGCAATCTGCAAAGAGCAATCTGCTCAATCTGCTCTGCAGAGCAAAGAGCAGAGAGCAAGAAAGAGCAATCAGAGATTGCAGACCCTCGCCAGGATGTGTGTGGTTTTGTCCTTTGGATCCTTGGGGTATTTGGTCTTTTGAGTCCTCTGGATCTTTTGGGACCTTGGGGTATTTTGGGACTCTTGTGTCCATTGGGTCTTCAGTTTCTTTGGGATATTTAAGGGTATTTTGGGTCCTCTGGGTCTTTTGGATCTTAAAGTGTTTTAGATGTCTTCGGGGGTCTTCATGGTCCTTCGGGTCTTCATGGTCTTAATGAGTCTCAGGGTTACAAAGGTTTGAAAGGATCTTACGGTTCTAAATGGTCGAATGTAATTAATACACATACTCACGTTCTGTGTGGACAAACATACAGCCAGAAAAACAAACAAACAAATGGACCCAAATGCAATACCATCTCCTCCGGCGAGGGTAACCAGATTGCACTACCATATGTATGTTAAACGACAGACTAAAGTGCTGCAGCATGCAATCTGTTGTGCTTTGTTACTGGATGGCATTCAGCTCTCACACTCCCAACTTCACCATCATAATTATCAATCAAAACATTGCTGGGAATCACATGAAACCAACAGGCAAACGGCAAAGGGTAAATGGTCGTGATGGCTATACCAAGTTGAAATAACCAGAACAACCTATTGTGTTTGGTGTTTATTGAGATACTGTTGTGCTGTAAAAGAAAGTAATAAATCTGCCAAGTGATCACCTGAAAGGAAAACCTTTTGGCTGAAAATTTGAAGCAAGGTCATAAGGGTATCAGAGGCAGACCGGTTCCCAGGGGGGAGAATGGGTTCACCTTACACCACATTAGTGCTTCGTTCAAAGGAATTGCAGATTTCCCATCCTCTAGGAGAACTGCAGGACCCTGCGAGGAAACACAATTGAATGTTTATATCATAGGTAAACCGAATGCATAATCATCACAGCTAACGAATTGTTCAACAATGCACGTCACCAGATGCAATAAAGAACTTGCTTATCTTGGTTTTATTTCCAGTAACCTCGACATTTATAGGGAAAATCCATCCCTTTCTCTGACCTGTATCATCGCACCGTTTAGGCAGGACATGTATACTTCAGAGTGGCTGGGAAGGTGAGAGGCTGTGACGTAATCTTGTCCCACCATGCTCCGAATTGGCTCCTGGCCAACCCTCTCCATCAGAGTTTCGTACAGAACCAGCTGTGCGTCGCTGCAGGTACATTATAGGTTCAGACAAGCTTTTTGGCAATCGCAGCAGAGAGTTGTTTGCCAAAGCATTTCAGATTAGAAATTAAAAAGAACCCGAGGGGTAGACATGCTTAAATGTGCATTAACAGAGTGAAGGAATTTATGAACTTTCACCATTTGAATGATTCATATTATCTTACGATTCGACTCTTGTTAGCTCACCTGGAACGAAGTTCAGGGGAGCTTATGCAATGGCGCGTCGTCCGTCTGTCCGTCCGTCCGTCAGTAAGTCTGTCCGTCCGTCAGTCTGTCCTTCAGTCCGTCCGTCAATCCGTAAACACCTGAAACTTCTTCTCCGAAACCGATGATGGGATTATGACCAGATTTGGCACAAATGATATTTGTTGTGTTGTGACTAAAGTTTGTTCAGGGCATTAAAGAAATCGGGGTCTAAGGGGGTTCACTGGGGGTCAAAGTGGATCCAGGTTTGACCCCCCAAAATAGGAATTTGCTTTTTCCTCTGAAACTACACATGCTATTCTGATCAAACTTGACCACAACCTTCATCACCCATGATGTACCGAAGTTTTTTTTACGCCACTAAGAAAATCAAAGTCTAAGGGGATCTATGGGGGTCAAAGTGGGTCCAGGTTTGACCCCCAAAAATAGGTATTTGCTTTCTTCTCAGAAACCACACACACGATTTCGATGAAACTTGACCACAACCTTCACCACCCGTGATGTGTCAAAGTGTATTCACAGCATTAAAAAAAAATCTTCCACTTTAAGGGTCTACAGGGGGGGGGGGGGGGGGGGGAATTTCCCCCCAAAATATTTGCTTTCTTCTCAGAAACTACACATGCAATTTCTATGAAACTTCACCACAACCTTTATCACCCATGATGTACCAATGTTTGTTCAATAAATTAGAAAAATTGGGGTCTTAGTAGGTATATGGGGTTGAGGGAGGGGCGTTTGCCCCCCAAAATAGGTATTTTTTTGTTTTCTTTGTTTGTTTAAAGTCTTATAATTTTGTTAGTGTGATTCTACATGCTGCCCTGTCTTCTAGCAACCATAGAAATGGGTTTAAAATACCTTTAGTGAGTGCAGTATACTGTTTATTCTACCAGGTGAGTGCCAGGGGTATTGCCCCCATGTTTTTTGTTTCTTTTTACACACTTTTATTTAACTTCATCTGAACTTTGTTTGTTTGTTCCATTTCAAATCTTGGAGCCGTTCGTTTTCTACGTTCCATACATCGTAGAGAGCTGAAATTTGACCCACGGTCCTCTTTTCTGGTACATTTTCATCTATCAAAATGTAATAATAATAAAAAAAAATAAAAAATATTGTTGTGGATTTGAGAATTGTTGTGTTTTTTTTATTGTTGTAAGTGTAATGAATTGTTGTAAATATCACCCTCTGTAAGTGTAATGAATTCTTGTAAATATCTCCGTTTGGTGTGTAAAGGTCAAAGGTCGTCCTCCTTAGTTACTCCATATACATACACATAGCCAATCATATACCCTCTTAAATAGTTATCTCCTTATTCTATGTAGTTGAAGGCTCTGTTCCCACTAGCTGACACTGCATTGGATCAAACTGAAATAAGGTAGAATCCCCTGAAATATCCCCATGGCCTCCGAAAACCTGCCAGCAAGGTGGCGTTCGCCGCTGCTGCTTTGAGGTTGTGTTCTTCGCCGCAAGACTCCATTACGCACGTGGTCAGCCCGGCGAAGAAGGGGCATTGCCCGCCCATCGTCATCCGAAGGTGGAGCCAGGAAAGCCTTTGCCGACCAACCAAGGATGAGTGGGTATGGCTCAAGAGGGCGGGGTTATAAAACCCATTGCATCAGCCCTGTGGAAATGTAACTCATTGATCGTTGGAACAGGTAACGAACCAAGGTACGAGCAGGTGGTCGTAAGAATGTTAGGAATGTATCTCGCTCTGTCGAAGCTGGGAGTCCGTTGTCCACCTCTATTACAGCCCTGGGCTAGAGCACCCTCCTATTGTGAGGTAAATGGACCTCACAGTAGGAGGGGAGCGAGTTGGTGCCAGTAGGGCGATTGTGAATGACCAAGGAGCTTCAGCGCACGGAGGATTAACAGTTAGCGCACGGAGGATTAACTCGAGCGTGCCGATATAAACGAGGACAAACTTTGAGTCGAGAGCACTTGTCATCAGAAGCTCTGCCCGACGGAACGAACGAGTACCAACGAGAAACAGCGCCAGGAGATCACCGGCGAACGAAGAGGAACCAACACGACTTGAATTACTAGATTCGTTATAGTATTGTAGTACCGATTATATTGAAACAAGTGAATTAGGAGTTAATAAAGTCTGGATCTTTTGTAAACCTGTTTCCGGGCATTGGAGTCTTGAGTCCCAAACACACTTCCACGACAATATGGAGGCACCGCTGAGATCAATTGGACACATACAAGATCTTTAAAAGGTGAGTGTGTCTTGTTTTTGTCCAGTATGATTTACGAACCTGTGTTTAGTTTTTGTACATACATGGTGGAGGAGGTGGTGTTGGGCTTCCCTGCGCACCGATGCCGCGATATAGGTAACATAACGATAATCCAAGGAGTGTAACGTATTTTTGTCACGACCGTCCGAGGTAAAAGTCACGGATGGAACATTTTAAACGATTGTAGCTATTATTCGTGTTTTTTTTCCAATGATTTCTGTAAAATACGTATTTTTCCTGCGCTGTGTAATTCTTCTGACACGCGCCACTGATGTGCGCGAAGCGAACGAATGTCTGCCTGCATTCGCCTGTGTAATTGAGACTGCGTCTTTGCGAAGATTAGTGCGTAGTCACACGAATACGCTGGTTATTAAGGGCCTTGCTGTGAACTGGGAGCGGATGGCCCGTGAGTGCACCATGAGACCATCTGCTTCCAAGTCGTGTAAGGCCGGTACACTCGTTTACATACCCGTACACGTGTAAAGTAGTTTACACTTTTTTTTTTTTTGCACTTGCTCAAAGCACGCGACTTGCTCGGCGTGCGACAGGGAGCCAGGAAATGGAGTTATATTTATATATATATATATTTTCCCTCATTCCAATTTATGGTATTGCGACAAAACGGCTTATATCTTTGGAACGGCTGGTCGGATTTAGACAAATTAAACGGAATTGTGTAGGACGAAAGCCGTGGGTCCAAAGTAAGAAAGAAAAAAAAAAAAAAAAAAAAGGGGGTGGAGGAGAGGAAAATTTTTCGCCAATTTTTTCCCGCCATTTTATAACACCTAAAAAAAATCGTTCGATCAACATATAAATTAATGACAGACAACGCCATCTCATGCCGGTCCAGAATTATTATGAAAGATGGCGATTGAATGAAAATTAAGGATTTTTTGAAATTGTTGTTGACTTTGGCCTATGTTCTTGTTGGTTGAGTATGAGAGATAATTACAGGAAATGTGTACTGTGCTTGTTTGTTGAGTATGAGAGATAATTACAGGAAATGTGTACTGTTCTTGTTTGTTTAGTATGAGAGATAATTACAGGAAATGTGTACTGTTCTTGTTTGTTGAGTATGAGAGATAATTACAGGAAATGTGTACTGTTCTTGTTTGGTGATTATGAGAGATAATTACAGGAAATGTGTACTGTTCTTGTTTGTTGAGTATGAGAGATAATTACAGGAAATGTGTACTGTTCTTGTTTGTTTAGTATGAGAGATAATTACAGGAAATGTGTACTGTTCTTGTTTGTTGAGTATGAGAGATAATTACAGGAAATGTGTACTGTTCTTGTTTGTTGAGTATGAGAGATAATTACAGGAAATGTGTACTGTTCTTGTTTGTTGAGTATGAGAGATAATTACAGGAAATGTGTACTGTTCTTGTTTGGTGAGTATGAGAGATAATTACAGGAAATGTGTACTGTTCTTGTTTGTTGAGTATGAGAGATAATTACAGGAAATGTGTACTGTTCTTGTTTGTTGAGTATGAGAGATAATTACAGGAAATGTGTACTGTTCTTGTTTGTTGAGTATGAGAGTTAATTACAGGAAATGTGTACTGTTCTTGTTTGTTGAGTATGAGAGATAATTACAGGAAATGTGTACTGTTCTTGTTTGGTGATTATGAGAGATAATTACAGGAAATGTGTACTGTTCTTGTTTGTTGAGTATGAGAGATAATTACAGGAAATGTGTACGGTTCTTGTTTGTTGAGTATGAGAGATAATTACAGGAAATGTGTACTGTTCTTGTTTGTTGAGTATGAGAGATAATTACAGGAAATGTGTACTGTTCTTGTTTGGTGAGTATGAGAGATAATTACAGGAAAGGTGTACTGTTCTTGTTTGTTGAGTATGAGAGATAATTACAGGAAATGTGTACTGGTCTTGTTGGTTGATTATGAGAGATAATTACAGGAAATGTGTACTGTTCTTGTTTGTTGGGTTTTGCTGACGGTTCCACAACGTTGTTTCAACGTTTTTTCACATTACTTTCCTGCAACATTGAAATAATGTTGTTGTAAAACGTTTTGGGAACATTCAAATGTTGGGTTTTGCTAACGTTTCCACAACGTCGCTACAACGTTTCATTTTCGTTGTTGCAACGTTTTGCTCCAACGTTTTGGGAACATTCAAATGTTGGGTTTTGCTAACGTTTCCACAACGTCGCTACAACGTTTCACTTTCGTTGTTGCAACGTTTTGCTCCAACGTTTTGAGAACACTCAAATGTTAAGTGAATCGGATGAGAATTCACGAGTTATTTAATTATTAGCGAATAATGAAGTACTTATTTAATTAATTACATTTCTTTCTCTTCTGCCCATTAACTCAGGCACCTTGTGAGTTAGGAAGCTGATAATTGGACATTACAATGACCAAGTGATGTGGCTATCAAGGATAATTTTGATTTATTGATTAATCATTTAATAAATTAATTTGTTGATTTTATAAATGACTTATTTAATGAAAATTCCTAAGAGATACATCTTCGGATGAAGTACTTGCAGATTGGTTATGCTATGAGCCAATTGATTAAGGAAAAATATTTTGTGACGGCCATATTGGAGTTAGGGGAAAATCTTGAAAATATCTATCTTTTTTTTTTTTTTTCCATTTCTGACCTATTGAGCTGAAACTTGGCACACATATACTACACCCCAAGGCGAAGAACGCTCTTTTCTCTGAAGTTTCATTTTCTGATTAACTAGTCTACGACGCACCAATTAAAAAAGTGCTGACTCTGCATTTCTTGTATTTAATAATATTGTGATGCCATGAACTTGGTGTCGACCTGCAGGCCAAACCGTTGGTCAGATGAGCTCGATACCTTGACCAATTATAGTAAGTCACTTGATTGGATGCATATATTAATTATGACATCATAAGTCACGTGACATGGCGGCCATGGTGGATTTCTTGAAAACCTTTAAAATGCATCCCTGCATTCATTTTTCGATCGATTGAGTTGAAATTTTGAACAATTGGATCTGGACTGTCGTTGTTAACGACTCTGGCATGCACCCGTCCAATCAGGATGGAGCGGTATGGTCCCCGGATCATCACTGCCCGCAGTTTTAATTAGTTTTACTTTTACCTTTCACTCTTTCTGTTCATTGTTCTCTTGGTCATACAATTTTTTGAAGACATGCATGTCATGATATAGGAAATGTTTGTTCTGTTGAATGGAAGAAATGTTTATGGTTAATTCAAACGTGGTAGGTGGGCAACACCACAAAGCATACCTCTTTTAAGGTGTGTATAAACCCTGGAACATTTCAGCAATCAATACGATGCTGAAATGGTGTAATTTAATTAAACGTGGTAGGTGGGCAACACCACAAAGCATACCTCTTTTAAGGTGTGTATAAACCCTGGAACATTTCAGCAATCAATACGATGCTGAAATGGTGTAATTTAATTAAACGTGGTAGGTGGGCAACACCACAAAGCATACCTCTTTTAAGGTGTGCATAAACCCTGGAACATTTCAGCAATCATGACGATTTTCTCATGTCACCTGAAATGGTGTAATATTGTGTAATATGGTTGACCTTGGGTTTGTTTGGGTTTGTTGTTTATTTTTGTGGATGTATATTTTTGTGTATTTTGCATATATTTTCACGACTAATTCCAGTTAACACCCTGCAAAATTTGCTCGTTTTTCTGGCCGAGTCGAAATTGCATTGAGTTCCTATGGCATGCGCCATTAAAAGCGCTGTGTAATGGTTGAGCTCCCTTTATTTCGTTTTGGTCACGCGGATGAGCAGACAAAATGACAAATGCTGCGGCTGGAGCAATAGAAGCGATTTTTCTTTTAATTGTTTAATGATTATTCGATATTGTTATGACTTATTGTCAATAGGTATACTAAGTGGTCAGGAGGTAGCCTTTTGCTATGTACAGTTTATTTTATTGTTGATTATACCACATAGCTGTGGTGATAAAGGAAATGTTTGTTTTTCAAATAGATGATTATGATATGACCATGATTATAAAATCATGATGATTATTATGAATGATATCATAGGGTTCCAATGCAGAATGATTGCACGAACCTGGAAAAGAACTTTCAAGCCCTATGGGATAAATTGGGTATTACAAGCGATGGAGTTTCAAAATTTAGCATGATTGAAGGAATTTGACAGTCCAATTTCAGGAGTTTTATGAAATTTATATTGCCAAGAGATTTTGGGTACTATTAAAAGAAAAATGATGATATTTTTCTCATTTTAGTATCTGCCATCCATTTTGGCTGTCTCACGAATGAAGGATGAGTTGCCTTTAGTGGTTGCAAAGAAAATTTGTGGAGACCAGGCAAAATGGAAAAATATGTCAGATATGACCCTAGGACAGAACAGTGATTCGTCAATTGACATGAGGTACGAACCAGAGGTGACGACCGATGAGTCGATCTCAGTCAATGGATGGACCTGTCCTGACATCATTGGGGAAAGGGCTTATGCAAGGAGTCATTCAAAATGATTAATTTGATTTATTGATGAATATTGATGAATTAATTGAAATTGAATAATTGATTGAATTGTTAATTGATTGAATCTAATTGATTGATTCACTGCAAATATGCAAATTGAGTGTTCCACACTAATACAAGTGCAAAAGTGGTTTCCTGCACCAGCACAAGTGCGAAAAGTGGTTTTTCAACACTAACACAAGTGCGAAAAGTGGTTTTTCAACACTATCACAAATGCAAAAAGTGTTTTTTCCACACTAATACAAGTGCAAAAGTAGTTTCCTGCACCAACACAAGTGCGAAAAGTGGTTTTACAACACTAACACAAGTGCAAAAAGTGGTTTTTCAACACTAACACAAGTGCAAAAAGTGTTTTTTCCACACTAATACAAGTGCAAAAGTGGTTTCCTGCACCAACACAAGTGCGAAAAGTGGTTTTTCAACACTAACACAAGTGCGAAAAGTGGTTTTTCAAGACTAACACAAGTGCGAAAAGTGGTTTTTCAACACTAACACAAGTGCGAAAAGTGGTTTTTCCACACTAATACAAGTGAAAAAGTGGTTTCCTGCACCAACACAAGTGCGAAAAGTGGTTTTTCAACACTAACACAAGTGCGAAAAGTGGTTTTTCAACACTATCACAAGTGCAAAAAGTGTTTTTTCCACACTAATACAAGTGCAAAAGTGGTTTCCTGCACCAACACAAGTGCGAAAAGTGGTTTTTCAACACTAACACAAGTGCGAAAAGTGGTTTTTCAACACTAACACAAGTGCGAAAAGTGGTGTTTCAACACTATCACAAGTGCAAAAAGTGTTTTTTCCACACTAATACAAGTGCAAAAGTGGTTTCCTGCACCAACACAAGTGCGAAAAGTGGTTTTTCAACACTAACACAAGTGCGAAAAGTGGTTTTTCAACACTATCACAAGTGCAAAAAGTGTTTTTTCCACACTAATACAAGTGCAAAAGTGGTTTCCTGCACCAACACAAGTGCGAAAAGTGGTTTTTCAACACTAACACAAGCGTGAAAAGTGGTTTTTCAACACTAACACAAGTGCGAAAAGTGGTTTTCCACACTAATACAAGTGCAAAAGTGGTTTCCTGCACCAACACAAGTGCGAAAAGTGGTTTTTCAACACTAACACAAGTGCGAAAAGTGGTTTTCCACACTAATACAAGTGCAAAAGTGGTTTCCTGCACCAACACAAGTGCGAAAAGTGGTTTTTCAACACTAACACAAGTGCAAAAAGTGGTTTTTCAACACTAACACAAGTGCGAAAAGTGGTTTTTCAACACTAACACAAGTGCGAAAAGTGGTTTTATCACACTAATACAAGTGCAAAAGTGGTTTCCTGCACCAACACAAGTGCGAAAGTGGTTTTTCAACACTAACACAAGTGTGAAAAGTGGTTTTTCAACACTAACACAAGTGCGAAAAGTGGTTTTTCAACACTATCACAAGTGCAAAAAGTGTTTTTTCCACACTAATACAAGTGCAAAAGTGGTTTCCTGTACCAACACAAGTGCGAAAAGTGGTTTTTCAACACTAACACAAGTGCGAAAAGTGGTTTTTCAACACTAACACAAGTGCGAAAAGTGGTTTTTCAACACTAACACAAGTGCAAAAAGTGGTTTTTCAACACTAACACAAGTGCGAAAAGTGGTTTTTCAACACTAACACAAGTGCGAAAAGTGTTTTTTCCACACTAATACAAGTGCAAAAGTGGTTTCCTGCACCAACACAAGTGCGAAAAGTGGTTTTTCAACACCAACACGAGTGCGAAAAGTGGTTTTTCAACACAAACACAAGTGCGAAAAGTGGTTTTTCAACACTATCACAAGTGCAAAAAGTGTTTTTTCCACACTAATACAAGTGCAAAAGTGGTTTCCTGCACCAACACAAGTGCGAAAAGTGGTTTTTCAACACTAACACAAGTGCGAAAAGTGGTTTTTCAACACTAACACAAGTGCGAAAAGTGGTTTTCCACACTAATACAAGTGCAAAAGTGGTTTCCTGCACCAACACAAGTGCGAAAAGTGGTTTTTCAACACTAACACAAGTGCGAAAAGTGGTTTTCCACACTAATACAAGTGCAAAAGTGGTTTCCTGCACCAACACAAGTGCGAAAAGTGGTTTTTCAACACTAACACAAGTGCAAAAAGTGGTTTTTCAACACTAACACAAGTGCGAAAAGTGGTTTTTCAACACTAACACAAGTGCGAAAAGTGGTTTTACCACACTAATACAAAGTGGTTTCCTGCACCAACACAAGTGCGAAAGTGGTTTTTCAACACTAACACAAGTGTGAAAAGTGGTTTTTCAACACTAACACAAGTGCGAAAAGTGGTTTTTCAACACTATCACAAGTGCAAAAAGTGTTTTTTCCACACTAATACAAGTGCAAAAGTGGTTTCCTGCACCAACACAAGTGCGAAAAGTGGTTTTTCAACACTAACACAAGTGCGAAAAGTGGTTTTTCAACACTAACACAAGTGCGAAAAGTGGTTTTTCAACACTAACACAAGTGCAAAAAGTGGTTTTTCAACACTAACACAAGTGCGAAAAGTGGTTTTTCAACACTAACACAAGTGCGAAAAGTGTTTTTTCCACACTAATACAAGTGCAAAAGTGGTTTCCTGCACCAACAAAGTGCGAAAAGTGGTTTTTCAACACCAACACGAGTGCGAAAAGTGGTTTTTCAACACAAACACAAGTGCGAAAAGTGGTTTTTCAACACTATCACAAGTGCAAAAAGTGTTTTTTCCACACTAATACAAGTGCAAAAGTGGTTTCCTGCACCAACACAAGTGCGAAAAGTGGTTTTTCAACACTAACACAAGTGCGAAAAGTGGTTTTTCAACACTAACACAAGTGCGAAAAGTGGTTTTTCAACACTAACACAAGTGCAAAAAGTGGTTTTTCAACACTAACACAAGTGCTAAAAGTGTTTTTTCCACACTAATACAAGTGCAAAAGTGGTTTCCTGCACCAACACAAGTGCGAAAAGTGGTTTTTCAACACTATCACAAGTGCAAAAAGTGTTTTTTCCACACTAATACAAGTGCAAAAGTGGTTTCCTGCACCAACACATGTGCGAAAAGTGGTTTTTCAACACAAACACAAGTGCGAAAAGTGGTTTTTCAACACTATCACAAGTGCAAAAAGTGTTTTTTCCACACTAATACAAGTGCAAAAGTGGTTTCCTGCACCAACACAAGTGTGAAAGGTGGTTTTTCAACACTAACACAAGTGCGAAAAGTGGTTTTTCAACACTAACACAAGTGCAAAAAGTGGTTTTTCAACACTAACACAAGTGCGAAAAGTGGTTTTTCCACACTAATACAAGTGCAAAAGTGGTTTCCTGCACCAACACAAGTGCGAAAAGTGGTTTTTCAACACTAACACAAGTGCGAAAAGTGGTTTTTCAACACTATCACAAGTGCAAAAAGTGTTTTTTCCACACTAATACAAGTGCAAAAGTAGTTTCCTGCACCAACACAAGTGCGAAAAGTGGTTTTTCAACACTAACACAAGTGCAAAAAGTGGTTTTTCAACACTAACACAAGTGCGAAAAGTGTTTTTTCCACACTAATACAAGTGCAAAAGTGGTTTCCTGCACCAACACAAGTGCGAAAAGTGGTTTTTCAACACAAACACAAGTGCAAAAAGTGGTTTTTCAACACTATCACAAGTGCGAAAAGTGTTTTTTCCACACTAATACAAGTGCAAAAGTGGTTTCCTGCACCAACACAAGTGCGAAAAGTGGTTTTTCCACAATAACACAAGTGCGAAAAGTGGTTTTTCAACACTATCACAAGTGCAAAAAGTGTTTTTTCCACACTAATACAAGTGCAAAAGTGGATTCCTGCACCAACACAAGTGCGAAAAGTGGTTTTTCAACACTAACACAAGTACGAAAAGTGGTTTTTCAACACTATCACAAGTGCAAAAAGTGTTTTTTCCACACTAATACAAGTGCAAAAGTGGTTTCCTGCACCAACACGAGTGCGAAAAGTGGTTTTTCAACACTAACACAAGTGCGAAAAGTGGTTTTTCAACACTAACACAAGTGCGAAAAGTGGTTTTTCAACACTAACACAAGTGCGAAAAGTGGTTTTACCACACTAATACAAGTGCAAAAGTGGTTTCCTGCACCAACACAAGTGCGAAAAGTGGTTTTTCAACACTAACACAAGTGCGAAAAGTGGTTTTTCATCACTAACACAAGTGCGAAAAGTGGTTTTTCAACACTATCACAAGTGCAAAAAGTGTTTTTTCCACACTAATACAAGTGCAAAAGTGGTTTCCTGCACCAACACAAGTGCGAAAAGTGGTTTTTCAACACAAACACAAGTGCGAAAAGTGGTTTTTCAACACTATCACAAGTGCAAAAAGTGTTTTTTCCACACTAATACAAGTGCAAAAGTCGTTTCCTGCACCAACACAAGTGCGAAAAGTGGTTTTCAACACTAACACAAGTGCGAAAAGTGGTTTTTCAACACTAACACAAGTGCGAAAAGTGTTTTTTCCACACTAATACAAGTGCAAAAGTGGTTTCCTGCACCAACACAAGTGCGAAAAGTGGTTTTTCCACAATAACACAAGTGCGAAAAGTGGTTTTTCAACACTATCACAAGTGCAAAAAGTGTTTTTTCCACACTAATACAAGTGCAAAAGTGGATTCCTGCACCAACACAAGTGCGAAAAGTGGTTTTTCAACACTAACACAAGTGCGAAAAGTGGTTTTTCAACACTATCACAAGTGCAAAAAGTGTTTTTTCCACACTAATACAAGTGCAAAAGTGGTTTCCTGCACCAACACGAGTGCGAAAAGTGGTTTTTCAACACTAACACAAGTGCGAAAAGTGGTTTTTCAACACTAACACAAGTGCGAAAAGTGGTTTTTCAACACTAACACAAGTGCGAAAAGTGGTTTTACCACACTAATACAAGTGCAAAAGTGGTTTCCTGCACCAACACAAGTGCAAAAAGTGGTTTTTCAACACTAACACAAGTGCGAAAAGTGGTTTTTCAACACTAACACAAGTGCGAAAAGTGGTTTTTCAACACTATCACAAGTGCAAAAAGTGTTTTTTCCACACTAATACAAGTGCAAAAGTGGTTTCCTGCACCAACACAAGTGCGAAAAGTGGTTTTTCAACACAAACACAAGTGCGAAAAGTGGTTTTTCAACACTATCACAAGTGCAAAAAGTGTTTTTTCCACACTAATACAAGTGCAAAAGTCGTTTCCTGCACCAACACAAGTGCGAAAAGTGGTTTTCAACACTAACACAAGTGCGAAAAGTGGTTTTTCAACACTAACACAAGTGCGAAAAGTGTTTTTTCCACACTAATACAAGTGCAAAAGTGGTTTCCTGCACCAACACAAGTGCGAAAAGTGGTTTTTCCACAATAACACAAGTGCGAAAAGTGGTTTTTCAACACTATCACAAGTGCAAAAAGTGTTTTTTCCACACTAATACAAGTGCAAAAGTGGTTTCCTGCACCAACACAAGTGCGAAAAGTGGTTTTTCAACACTAACACAAGTGCGAAAAGTGCTTTTTCAACACTAACACAAGTGCGAAAAGTGGTTTTTCCACACTAATACAAGTGCAAAAGTGGTTTCCTGCACCAACACAAGTGCGAAAAGTGGTTTTTCAACACTAACACAAGTGCAAAAAGTGGTTTTTCAACACTATCACAAGTGCAAAAAGTGTTTTTTCCACACTAATACAAGTGCAAAAGTGGCTTCCTGCACCAACACAAGTGCGAAAAGTGGTTTTTCAACACTAATACAAGTGCAAAAGTGGTTTCCTGCACCAACACAAGTGCGAAAAGTGGTTTTTCAACACTAACACAAGTGCGAAAAGAGGTTTTTCAACACTATCACAAGTGCAAAAAGTGTTTTTTCCACACTAATAGAAGTGCAAAAGTGGTTTCCTGCACCAACACTAGTGCGAAAAGTGGTTTTTCAACACTAACACAAGTGCGAAAAGTGGTTTTTCAACACTAACACAAGTGCGAAAAGTGGTTTTTCAACACTAACACAAGTGCGAAAAGTGGTTTTTCCACACTAATACAAGTGCAAAAGTGGTTTCCTGCACCAACACAAGTGCGAAAAGTGGTTTTTCAACACTAACACAAGTGCGAAAAGTGGTTTTTCAACACTAACACAAGTGCGAAAAGTGGTTTTTCAACACTATCACAAGTGCAAAAAGTGTTTTTTCCACACTAATACAAGTGCAAAAGTGGTTTCCTGCACCAACACAAGTGCGAAAAGTGGTTTTTCAACACAAACACAAGTGCGAAAAAGTGGTTTTTCAACACTAACACAAGTGCGAAAAGTGGTTTTTCAACACTAACACAAGTGCGAAAAGTGGTTTTACCACACTAATACAAGTGCAAAAGTGGTTTCCTACACCAACACAAGTGCGAAAGTGGTTTTTCAACACTAACACAAGTGTGAAAAGTGGTTTTTCAACACTAACACAAGTGCGAAAAGTGGTTTTTCAACACTATCACAAGTGCAAAAAGTGTTTTTTCCACACTAATACAAGTGCAAAAGTGGTTTCCTGCACCAACACAAGTGCGAAAAGTGGTTTTTCAACACTAACACAAGTGTGAAAAGTGGTTTTTCAACACTAACACAAGTGCGAAAAGTGGTTTTTCAACACTAACACAAGTGCAAAAAGTGGTTTTTCAACACTAACACAAGTGCGAAAATTGGTTTTTCAACACTAACTCAAGTGCGAAAAGTGTTTTTTCCACACTAATACAAGTGCAAAAGTGGTTTCCTGCACCAACACAAGTGCGAAAAGTGGTTTTTCAACACCAACACAAGTGCGAAAAGTGGTTTTTCAACACAAACACAAGTGCGAAAAGTGGTTTTTCAACACTATCACAAGTGCAAAAAGTGTTTTTTCCACACTAATACAAGTGCAAAAGTGGTTTCCTGCACCAACACAAGTGCGAAAAGTAGTTTTTCAACACTAACACAAGTGCGAAAAGTGGTTTTTCAACACTAACACAAGTGCGAAAAGTGGTTTTTCAACACTAACACAAGTGCAAAAAGTGGTTTTTCAACACTAACACAAGTGCGAAAAGTGGTTTTTCAACACTAACACAAGTGCGAAAAGTGTTTTTTCCACACTAATACAAGTGCAAAAGTGGTTTCCTGCACCAACACAAGTGCGAAAAGTGGTTTTTCAACACAAACACAAGTGCGAAAAGTGGTTTTTCAACACTATCACAAGTGCAAAAAGTGTTTTTTCCACACTAATACAAGTGCAAAAGTGGTTTCCTGCACCAACACAAGTGCGAAAAGTGGTTTTTCAACACAAACACAAGTGCGAAAAGTGGTTTTTCAACACTATCACAAGTGCAAAAAGTGTTTTTTCCACACTAATACAAGTGCAAAAGTGGTTTCCTGCACCAACACAAGTGTGAAAGGTGGTTTTTCAACACTAACACAAGTGCGAAAAGTGGTTTTTCAACACTAACACAAGTGCAAAAAGTCGTTTTTCAACACTAACACAAGTGCGAAAAGTGGTTTTTCCACACTAATACAAGTGCAAAAATGGTTTCCTGCACCAACACAAGTGCGAAAAGTGGTTTTTCAACACTAACACAAGTGCGAAAAGTGGTTTTTCAACACTAACACAAGTGCAAAAAGTGTTTTTTCCACACTAATACAAGTGCAAAAGTGGTTTCCTGCACCAACACAAGTGCGAAAAGTGGTTTTTCAATACTAACACAAGTGCGAAAAGTGGTTTTTCAACACTAACACAAGTGCGAAAAGTGGTTTTTCAACACTAACACAAGTGCGAAAAGTGGTTTTACCACACTAATACAAGTGCAAAAGTGGTTTCCTGCACCAACACAAGTGCGAAAAGTGGTTTTTCAACAATAACACAAGTGCGAAAAGTGGTTTTTCAACACTAACACAAGTGCGAAAAGTGTTTTTTCCACACTAATACAAGTGCAAAAGTGGTTTCCTGCACCAACACAAGTGCGAAAAGTGGTTTTTCCACAATAACACAAGTGCGAAAAGTGGTTTTTCAACACTATCACAAGTGCAAAAAGTGTTTTTTCCACACTAATACAAGTGCAAAAGTGGTTTCCTGCACCAACACAAGTGCGAAAAGTGGTTTTTCAACACTAACACAAGTGCGAAAAGTGCTTTTTCAACACTAACACAAGTGCGAAAAGTGGTTTTTCCACACTAATACAAGTGCAAAAGTGGTTTCCTGCACCAACACAAGTGCGAAAAGTGGTTTTCAACACTAACACAAGTGCAAAAAGTGGTTTTTCAACACTAACACAAGTGCGAAAAGTGGTTTTTCCACACTAATACAAGTGCAAAAGTGGTTTCCTGCACCAACACAAGTTCGAAAAGTGGTTTTTCAACACTAACACAAGTGCGAAAAGTGGTTTTTCAACACTATCACAAGTGCAAAAAGTGTTTTTTCCACACTAATACAAGTGCAAAAGTGGTTTCCTGCACCAACACAAGTGCGAAAAGTGGTTTTTCAACACTAACACAAGTGCAAAAAGTGGTTTTTCAACACTAACACAAGTGCGAACAGTGTTTTTTCCACACTAATACAAGTGCAAAAGTGGTTTCCTGCACCAACACAAGTGCGAAAAGTGGTTTTTCAACACTAACACAAGTGCGAAAAGTGGTTTTTCAACACTAACACAAGTGCAAAAAGTGGTTTTTCCACACTAATACAAGTGCAAAAGTGGTTTCCTGCACCAACACAAGTGCGAAAAGTGGTTTTTCAACACTAACACAAGTGCGAAAAGTGGTTTTACCACACTAATACAAGTGCAAAAGTGGTTTCCTGCACCAACACAAGTGCGAAAAGTGATTTTTCAACACTAACACAAGTGCAAAAGTGGTTTTTCAACACTAACACAAGTGCGAAAAGTTGTTTTTCAACACTATCACAAGTGCAAAAAGTGTTTGTTCCACACTAATACAAGTGCAAAAGTGGTTTCCTGCACCAACACAAGTGCGAAAATGGTTTTTCAACACAAACACAAGTGCGAAAAGTGGTTTTTCAACACTATCACAAGTGCAAAAAGTGTTTTTTCCACACTAATACAAGTGCAAAAGTCGTTTCCTGCACCAACACAAGTGCGAAAAGTGGTTTTCAACACTAACACAAGTGCGAAAAGTGGCTTTTCAACACTAACACAAGTGCGAAAAGTGTTTTTTCCACACTAATACAAGTGCAAAAGTGGTTTCCTGCACCAACACAAGTGCGAAAAGTGGTTTTTCAACACTAACACAAGTGCGAAAAGTGGTTTTTCAACACTAACACAAGTGCAAAAAGTGTTTTTTCCACACTAATACAAGTGCAAAAGTGGTTTCCTGCACCAACACAAGTGCGAAAATGGTTTTTCAACACTAACACAAGTGCGAAAAGTGGTTTTTCAACACTATCACAAGTGCAAAAAGTGTTTTTTCCACACTAATACAAGTGCAAAAGTGGATTCCTGCACCAACACAAGTGCGAAAAGTGGTTTTTCAACACTAACACAAGTGCGAAAAGTGGTTTTTCAACACTAACACAAGTGCAAAAAGTGGTTTTTCCACACTAATACAAGTGCAAAAGTGGTTTCCTGCACCAACACAAGTGCGAAAAGTGGTTTTTCAACACTAACACAAGTGCAAAAAGTGGTTTTTCAACACTAACACAAGTGCGAAAAGTGGTTTTTCCACACTAATACAAGTGCAAAAGTGGTTTCCTGCACCAACACAAGTGCGAAATGTGGTTTTTCAACACTAACACAAGTGCGAAAAGTGGTTTTTCAACACTATCACAAGTGCAAAAAGTGTTTTTTTCCACACTAATACAAGTGCAAAAGTGGTTTCCTGCACCAACACAAGTGCGAAAAGTGGTTTTTCAACACTAACACAAGTGCGAAAAGTGGTTTTTCAACACTAACACAAGTGCGAAAAGTGGTTTTTCAACACTAACACAAGTGCAAAAAGTGGTTTTACCACACTAATACAAGTGCAAAAGTGGTTTCCTGCACCAACACAAGTGCGAAAAGTGGTTTTTCAACACTAACACAAGTGCAAAAAGTGGTTTTTCAACACTATCACAAGTGCAAAAAGTGTTTTTTCCACACTAATACAAGAGCAAAAGTGGTTTCCTGCACCAACACAAGTGCGAAAAGTGGTTTTTCAACACTAACACAAGTGCGAAAAGTGGTTTTTCAACACTAACACGAGTGCGAAAAGTGGTTTTTCAACACTAACACCAGTGCGAAAAGTGGTTTTTCAACACTAACACAAGTGCGAAAAGTGGTTTTTCAACACTAACACAAGTGCGAAAAGTGGTTTTTCCACACTAATACAAGTGCAAAAGTGGTTTCCTGCACCAACACAAGTTCGAAAAGTGGTTTTTCAACACTAACACAAGTGCAAAAAGTGGTTTTTCAACAGTAACACAAGTGCGAAAAGTGGTTTTTCCACACTAATACAAGTGCAAAAGTGGTTTCCTGCACCAACACAAGTTCGAAAAGTGGTTTTTCCACACTAATACAAGTGCAAAAGTGGTTTCCTGCACCAACACAAGTGCGAAAAGTGGTTTTTCCACAATAACACAAGTGCGAAAAGTGGTTTTTCAACACTATCACAAGTGCAAAAAGTGTTTTTTCCACACTAATACAAGTGCAAAAGTGGTTTCCTGCACCAACACAAGTGCGAAAAGTGGTTTTTCAACACTAACACAAGTGCGAAAAGTGCTTTTTCAACACTAACACAAGTGCGAAAAGTGGTTTTTCCACACTAATACAAGTGCAAAAGTGGTTTCCTGCACCAACACAAGTGCGAAAAGTGGTTTTTCAACACTAACACAAGTGCAAAAAGTGGTTTTTCAACTCTAACACAAGTGCGAAAAGTGGTTTTTCCACACTAATACAAGTGCAAAAGTGGTTTCCTGCACCAACACAAGTTCGAAAAGTGGTTTTTCAACACTAACACAAGTGCGAAAAGTGGTTTTTCAACACTATCACAAGTGCAAAAAGTGTTTTTTCCACACTAATACAAGTGCAAAAGTGGTTTCCTGCACCAACACAAGTGCGAAAAGTGGTTTTTCAACACTAACACAAGTGCGAAAAGTGGTTTTACCACACTAATACAAGTGCAAAAGTGGTTTCCTGCACCAACACAAGTGCGAAAAGTGGTTTTTCAACACTAACACAAGTGCAAAAGTGGTTTTTCAACACTAACACAAGTGCGAAAAGTTGTTTTTCAACACTATCACAAGTGCAAAAAGTGTTTGTTCCACACTAATATAAGTGCAAAAGTGGTTTCCTGCACCAACACAAGTGCGAAAAGTGGTTTTTCAACACAAACACAAGTGCGAAAAGTGGTTTTTCAACACTATCACAAGTGCAAAAAGTGTTTTTTCCACACTAATACAAGTGCAAAAGTCGTTTCCTGCACCAACACAAGTGCGAAAAGTGGTTTTCAACACTAACACAAGTGCGAAAAGTGGCTTTTCAACACTAACACAAGTGCGAAAAGTGTTTTTTCCACACTAATACAAGTGCAAAAGTGGTTTCCTGCACCAACACAAGTGCGAAAAGTGGTTTTTCAACACAAACACAAGTGCGAAAAGTGGTTTTTCAACACTATCACAAGTGCAAAAAGTGTTTTTTCCACACTAATACAAGTGCAAAAGTCGTTTCCTGCACCAACACAAGTGCGAAAAGTGGTTTTCAACACTAACACAAGTGCGAAAAGTGGCTTTTCAACACTAACACAAGTGCGAAAAGTGTTTTTTCCACACTAATACAAGTGCAAAAGTGGTTTCCTGCACCTACACAAGTGCGAAAAGTGGTTTTTCCACAATAACACAAGTGCGAAAAGTGGTTTTTCAACACTATCACAAGTGCAAAAAGTGTTTTTTCCACACTAATACAAGTGCAAAAGTGGTTTCCTGCACCAACACAAGTGCGAAAAGTGGTTTTTCAACACTAACACAAGTGCGAAAAGTGCTTTTTCAACACTAACACAAGTGCGAAAAGTGGTTTTTCCACACTAATACAAGTGCAAAAGTGGTTTCCTGCACCAACACAAGTGCGAAAAGTGGTTTTTCAACACTAACACAAGTGCAAAAAGTGGTTTTTCAACTCTAACACAAGTGCGAAAAGTGGTTTTTCCACACTAATACAAGTGCAAAAGTGGTTTCCTGCACCAACACAAGTTCAAAAAGTGGTTTTTCAACACTAACACAAGTGCGAAAAGTGGTTTTTCAACACTATCACAAGTGCAAAAAGTGTTTTTTCCACACTAATACAAGTGCAAAAGTGGTTTCCTGCACCAACACAAGTGCGAAAAGTGGTTTTTCAACACTAACACAAGTGCGAAAAGTAATTTTACCACACTAATACAAGTGCAAAAGTGGTTTCCTGCACCAACACAAGTGCGAAAAGTGGTTTTTCAACACTAACACAAGTGCAAAAGTGGTTTTTCAACACTAACACAAGTGCGAAAAGTTGTTTTTCAACACTATCACAAGTGCAAAAAGTGTTTGTTCCACACTAATACAAGTGCAAAAGTGGTTTCCTGCACCAACACAAGTGCGAAAAGTGGTTTTTCAACACAAACACAAGTGCGAAAAGTGGTTTTTCAACACTATCACAAGTGCAAAAAGTGTTTTTTCCACACTAATACAAGTGCAAAAGTCGTTTCCTGCACCAACACAAGTGCGAAAAGTGGTTTTCAACACTAACACAAGTGCGAAAAGTGGCTTTTCAACACTAACACAAGTGCGAAAAGTGTTTTTTCCACACTAATACAAGTGCAAAAGTGGTTTCCTGCACCAACACAAGTGCGAAAAGAGGTTTTTCAACACTAACACAAGTGCGAAAAGTGGTTTTTCAACACTAACACAAGTGCAAAAAGTGTTTTTTCCACACTAATACAAGTGCAAAAGTGGTTTCCTGCAACAACACAAGTGCGAAAATGGTTTTTCAACACTAACACAAGTGCGAAAAGTTGTTTTTCAACACTATCACAAGTGCAAAAAGTGTTTTTTCCACACTAATACAAGTGCAAAAGTGGATTCCTGCACCAACACAAGTGCGAAAAGTGGTTTTTCAACACTAACACAAGTGCGAAAAGTGGTTTTTCAACACTAACACAAGTGCAAAAAGTGGTTTTTCCACACTAATACAAGTGCAAAAGTGGTTTCCTGCACCAACACAAGTGCGAAAAGTGGTTTTTCAACACTAACACAAGTGCAAAAAGTGGTTTTTCAACACTAACACAAGTGCGAAAAGTGGTTTTTCCACACTAATACAAGTGCAAAAGTGGTTTCCTGCACCAACACAAGTGCGAAATGTGGTTTTTCAACACTAACACAAGTGCGAAAAGTGGTTTTTCAACACTATCACAAGTGCAAAAAGTGTTTTTTTCCACACTAATACAAGTGCAAAAGTGGTTTCCTGCACCAACACAAGTGCGAAAAGTGGTTTTTCAACACTAACACAAGTGCGAAAAGTGGTTTTTCAACACTAACACAAGTGCGAAAAGTGGTTTTTCAACACTAACACAAGTGCAAAAAGTGGTTTTACCACACTAATACAAGTGCAAAAGTGGTTTCCTGCACCAACACAAGTGCGAAAAGTGGTTTTTCAACACTAACACAAGTGCAAAAAGTGGTTTTTCAACACTATCACAAGTGCAAAAAGTGTTTTTTCCACACTAATACAAGTGCAAAAGTGGTTTCCTGCACCAACACAAGTGCGAAAAGTGGTTTTTCAACACTAACACAAGTGCGAAAAGTGGTTTTTCAACACTAACACGAGTGCGAAAAGTGGTTTTTCAACACTATCACAAGTGCAAAAAGTGTTTTTTCCACACTAATACAAGTGCAAAAGTGGTTTCCTGCACCAACACAAGTGCGAAAAGTGGTTTTTCAACACTAACACAAGTGCGAAAAGTGGTTTTTCAACACTAACACAAGTGCGAAAAGTGGTTTTTCAACACTAACACAAGTGCAAAAAGTGGTTTTTCAACACTAACACAAGTGCGAAAAGTGGTTTTTCAACACTAACACCAGTGCGAAAAGTGGTTTTTCAACACTAACACAAGTGCGAAAAGTGGTTTTTCAACACTAACACAAGTGCGAAAAGTGGTTTTTCCACACTAATACAAGTGCAAAAGTGGTTTCCTGCACCAACACAAGTTCGAAAAGTGGTTTTTCAACACTAACACAAGTGCAAAAAGTGGTTTTTCAACAGTAACACAAGTGCGAAAAGTGGTTTTTCCACACTAATACAAGTGCAAAAGTGGTTTCCTGCACCAACACAAGTTCGAAAAGTGGTTTTTCAACACTAACACAAGTGCGAAAAGTGGTTTTTCAACACTATCACAAGTGCAAAAATGTTTTTTCCACACTAATACAAGTGCAAAAGTGGTTTCCTGCACCAACACAAGTGCGAAAAGTGGTTTTTCAACACTAACACAAGTGCGAAAAGTGGTTTTTCAACACTAACACAAGTGCGAAAAGTGTTTTTTCCACACTAATACAAGTGCAAAAGTGGTTTCCTGCACCAACACAAGTGCGAAAAGTGGTTTTTCAACACTAACACAAGTGCGAAAAGTGGTTTTTCAACACTATCACAAGTGCAAAAAGTGTTTTTTCCACACTAATACAAGTGCAAAAGTGGTTTCCTGCACCAACACAAGTGCGAAAAGTGGTTTTTCAACAATAACACAAGTGCGAAAAGTGGTTTTTCAACACTAACACAAGTGCGAAAAGTGGTTTTTCCACACTAATACAAGTGCAAAAGTCGTTTCCTGCACCAACACAAGTGCGAAAAGTGGTTTTTCAACACAAACACAAGTGCGAAAAGTGGTTTTTCAACACTATCACAAGTGTAAAAAGTGTTTTTTCCACACTAATACAAGTGCAAAAGTGGTTTCCTGCACCAACACAAGTGTGAAAGGTGGTTTTTCAACACTAACACAAGTGCGAAAAGTGGTTTTTCAACACTAACACAAGTGCAAAAAGTGGTTTTTCAACACTAACACAAGTGCGAAAAGTGGTTTTTCCACACTAATACAAGTGCAAAAGTGGTTTCCTGCACCAACACAAGTGCGAAAAGTGGTTTTTCAACACTAACACAAGTGCGAAAAGTGGTTTTTCAACACTATCACAAGTGCAAAAAGTGTTTTTTCCACACTAATACAAGTGCAAAAGTGGTTTCCTGCACCAACACAAGTGCGAAAAGTGGTTTTTCAACACTAACACAAGTGCAAAAAGTGGTTTTTCAACACTAACACAAGTGCGAAAAGTGTTTTTTCCACACTAATACAAGTGCAAAAGTGGTTTCCTGCACCAACACAAGTGCGAAAAGTGGTTTTTCAACACAAACACAAGTGCAAAAAGTGGTTTTTCAACACTATCACAAGTGCAAAAAGTGTTTTTTCCACACTAATACAAGTGCAAAAGTCGTTTCCTGCACCAACACAAGTGCGAAAAGTGGTTTTCAACACTAACACAAGTGCGAAAAGTGGTTTTTCAACACTAACACAAGTGCGAAAAGTGTTTTTTCCACACTAATACAAGTGCAAAAGTGGTTTCCTGCACCAACACAAGTGCGAAAAGTGGTTTTTCCACAATAACACAAATGCGAAAAGTGGTTTTTCAACACTATCACAAGTGCAAAAAGTGTTTTTTCCACACTAATACAAGTGCAAAAGTGGATTCCTGCACCAACACAAGTGCGAAAAGTGGTTTTTCAACTATCACACAAGTGCGAAAAGTGGTTTTTCAACACTAACACAAGTGCGAAAAGTGTTTTTTCCACACTAATACAAGTGCAAAAGTGGTTTCCTGCACCAACACAAGTGCGGAAAGTGGTTTTTCAACACTAACACAAGTGCGAAAAGTGGTTTTTCAACACTATCACAAGTGCAAAAAGTGTTTTTTCCACACTAATACAAGTGCAAAAGTGGTTTCCTGCACCAACACAAGTGCGAAAAGTGGTTTTTCAACACTAACACAAGTGCGAAAAGTGGTTTTTCAACACTAACAAAAGTGCGAAAAGTGGTTTTTCAACACTAACACAAGTGCGAAAAGTGGTTTTGCCACACTAATACAAGTGCAAAAGTGGTTTCCTGCACCAACACAAGTGCAAAAAGTGGTTTTTCAACACTAACACAAGTGCGAAAAGTGGTTTTTCAACACTATCACAAGTGCAAAAAGTGTTTTTTCCACAGTAATACAAGTGCAAAAGTGGTTTCCTGCACCAACACAAGTGCGAAAAGTGGTTTTTCAACACAAACACAAGTGCGAAAAGTGGTTTTTCAACACTATCACAAGTGCAAAAAGTGTTTTTTCCACACTAATACAAGTGCAAAAGTCGTTTCCTGCACCAACACAAGTGCGAAAAGTGGTTTTCCACACTAACACAAGTGCGAAAAGTGGTTTTTCAACACTAACACAAGTGCGAAAAGTGTTTTTTCCACACTAATACAAGTGCAAAAGTGGTTTCCTGCACCAACACAAGTGCGAAAAGTGGTTTTTCCACAATAACACAAGTGCGAAAAGTGGTTTTTCAACACTATCACAAGTGCAAAAAGTGTTTTTTCCACACTAATACAAGTGCAAAAGTGGATTCCTGCACCAACACAAGTGCGAAAAGTGGTTTTTCAACACTAACACAAGTGCGAAAAGTGCTTTTTCAACACTAACACAAGTGCGAAAAGTGGTTTTTCCACACTAATACAAGTGCAAAAGTGGTTTCCTGCACCAACGCAAGTGCGAAAAGTGGTTTTTCAACACTAACACAAGTGCAAAAAGTGGTTTTTCAACACTAACACAAGTGCGAAAAGTGGTTTTTCCACACTAATACAAGTGCAAAAGTGGTTTCCTGCACCAACACAAGTTCGAAAAGTGGTTTTTCAACACTAACACAAGTGCGAAAAGTGGTTTTTCAACACTATCACAAGTGCAAAAAGTGTTTTTTCCACACTAATACAAGTGCAAAAGTGGTTTCCTGCACCAACACAAGTGCGAAAAGTGGTTTTTCAACACTAACACAAGTGCAAAAAGTGGTTTTTCAACACGAACACAAGTGCGAAAAGTGTTTTTTCCACACTAATACAAGTGCAAAAGTGGTTTCCTGCACCAACACAAGTGCGAAAAGTGGTTTTTCAACACTAACACAAGTGCGAAAAGTGGTTTTTCAACACTAACACAAGTGCGAAAAGTGGTTTTTCCACACTAATACAAGTGCAAAAGTGGTTTTCTGCACCAACACAAGTGCGAAAAGTGGTTTTTCAACACTAACACAAGTGCAAAAAGTGGTTTTTCAACACTAACACAAGTGCGAAAAGTGGTTTTTCCACACTAATACAAGTGCAAAAGTGGTTTCCTGCACCAACACAAGTGCGAAATGTGGTTTTTCAACACTAACACAAGTGCGAAAAGTGGTTTTTCAACACTATCACAAGTGCAAAAAGTGTTTTTTTCCACACTAATACAAGTGCAAAAGTGGTTTCCTGCACCAACACAAGTGCGAAAAGTGGTTTTTCAACACTAACACAAGTGCGAAAAGTGGTTTTTCAACACTAACACAAGTGCGAAAAGTGGTTTTTCAACACTAACACAAGTGCAAAAAGTGGTTTTACCACACTAATACAAGTGCAAAAGTGGTTTCCTGCACCAACACAAGTGCGAAAAGTGGTTTTTCAACACTAACACAAGTGCAAAAAGTGGTTTTTCAACACTATCACAAGTGCAAAAAGTGTTTTTTCCACACTAATACAAGAGCAAAAGTGGTTTCCTGCACCAACACAAGTGCGAAAAGTGGTTTTTCAACACTAACACAAGTGCGAAAAGTGGTTTTTCAACACTAACACGAGTGCGAAAAGTGGTTTTTCAACACTAACACCAGTGCGAAAAGTGGTTTTTCAACACTAACACAAGTGCGAAAAGTGGTTTTTCAACACTAACACAAGTGCGAAAAGTGGTTTTTCCACACTAATACAAGTGCAAAAGTGGTTTCCTGCACCAACACAAGTTCGAAAAGTGGTTTTTCAACACTAACACAAGTGCAAAAAGTGGTTTTTCAACAGTAACACAAGTGCGAAAAGTGGTTTTTCCACACTAATACAAGTGCAAAAGTGGTTTCCTGCACCAACACAAGTTCGAAAAGTGGTTTTTCCACACTAATACAAGTGCAAAAGTGGTTTCCTGCACCAACACAAGTGCGAAAAGTGGTTTTTCCACAATAACACAAGTGCGAAAAGTGGTTTTTCAACACTATCACAAGTGCAAAAAGTGTTTTTTCCACACTAATACAAGTGCAAAAGTGGTTTCCTGCACCAACACAAGTGCGAAAAGTGGTTTTTCAACACTAACACAAGTGCGAAAAGTGCTTTTTCAACACTAACACAAGTGCGAAAAGTGGTTTTTCCACACTAATACAAGTGCAAAAGTGGTTTCCTGCACCAACACAAGTGCGAAAAGTGGTTTTTCAACACTAACACAAGTGCAAAAAGTGGTTTTTCAACTCTAACACAAGTGCGAAAAGTGGTTTTTCCACACTAATACAAGTGCAAAAGTGGTTTCCTGCACCAACACAAGTTCGAAAAGTGGTTTTTCAACACTAACACAAGTGCGAAAAGTGGTTTTTCAACACTATCACAAGTGCAAAAAGTGTTTTTTCCACACTAATACAAGTGCAAAAGTGGTTTCCTGCACCAACACAAGTGCGAAAAGTGGTTTTTCAACACTAACACAAGTGCGAAAAGTGGTTTTACCACACTAATACAAGTGCAAAAGTGGTTTCCTGCACCAACACAAGTGCGAAAAGTGGTTTTTCAACACTAACACAAGTGCAAAAGTGGTTTTTCAACACTAACACAAGTGCGAAAAGTTGTTTTTCAACACTATCACAAGTGCAAAAAGTGTTTGTTCCACACTAATATAAGTGCAAAAGTGGTTTCCTGCACCAACACAAGTGCGAAAAGTGGTTTTTCAACACAAACACAAGTGCGAAAAGTGGTTTTTCAACACTATCACAAGTGCAAAAAGTGTTTTTTCCACACTAATACAAGTGCAAAAGTCGTTTCCTGCACCAACACAAGTGCGAAAAGTGGTTTTCAACACTAACACAAGTGCGAAAAGTGGCTTTTCAACACTAACACAAGTGCGAAAAGTGTTTTTTCCACACTAATACAAGTGCAAAAGTGGTTTCCTGCACCAACACAAGTGCGAAAAGTGGTTTTTCAACACAAACACAAGTGCGAAAAGTGGTTTTTCAACACTATCACAAGTGCAAAAAGTGTTTTTTCCACACTAATACAAGTGCAAAAGTCGTTTCCTGCACCAACACAAGTGCGAAAAGTGGTTTTCAACACTAACACAAGTGCGAAAAGTGGCTTTTCAACACTAACACAAGTGCGAAAAGTGTTTTTTCCACACTAATACAAGTGCAAAAGTGGTTTCCTGCACCAACACAAGTGCGAAAAGTGGTTTTTCCACAATAACACAAGTGCGAAAAGTGGTTTTTCAACACTATCACAAGTGCAAAAAGTGTTTTTTCCACACTAATACAAGTGCAAAAGTGGTTTCCTGCACCAACACAAGTGCGAAAAGTGGTTTTTCAACACTAACACAAGTGCGAAAAGTGCTTTTTCAACACTAACACAAGTGCGAAAAGTGGTTTTTCCACACTAATACAAGTGCAAAAGTGGTTTCCTGCACCAACACAAGTGCGAAAAGTGGTTTTTCAACACTAACACAAGTGCAAAAAGTGGTTTTTCAACTCTAACACAAGTGCGAAAAGTGGTTTTTCCACACTAATACAAGTGCAAAAGTGGTTTCCTGCACCAACACAAGTTCAAAAAGTGGTTTTTCAACACTAACACAAGTGCGAAAAGTGGTTTTTCAACACTATCACAAGTGCAAAAAGTGTTTTTTCCACACTAATACAAGTGCAAAAGTGGTTTCCTGCACCAACACAAGTGCGAAAAGTGGTTTTTCAACACTAACACAAGTGCGAAAAGTAATTTTACCACACTAATACAAGTGCAAAAGTGGTTTCCTGCACCAACACAAGTGCGAAAAGTGGTTTTTCAACACTAACACAAGTGCAAAAGTGGTTTTTCAACACTAACACAAGTGCGAAAAGTTGTTTTTCAACACTATCACAAGTGCAAAAAGTGTTTGTTCCACACTAATACAAGTGCAAAAGTGGTTTCCTGCACCAACACAAGTGCGAAAAGTGGTTTTTCAACACAAACACAAGTGCGAAAAGTGGTTTTTCAACACTATCACAAGTGCAAAAAGTGTTTTTTCCACACTAATACAAGTGCAAAAGTCGTTTCCTGCACCAACACAAGTGCGAAAAGTGGTTTTCAACACTAACACAAGTGCGAAAAGTGGCTTTTCAACACTAACACAAGTGCGAAAAGTGTTTTTTCCACACTAATACAAGTGCAAAAGTGGTTTCCTGCACCAACACAAGTGCGAAAAGAGGTTTTTCAACACTAACACAAGTGCGAAAAGTGGTTTTTCAACACTAACACAAGTGCAAAAAGTGTTTTTTCCACACTAATACAAGTGCAAAAGTGGTTTCCTGCAACAACACAAGTGCGAAAATGGTTTTTCAACACTAACACAAGTGCGAAAAGTTGTTTTTCAACACTATCACAAGTGCAAAAAGTGTTTTTTCCACACTAATACAAGTGCAAAAGTGGATTCCTGCACCAACACAAGTGCGAAAAGTGGTTTTTCAACACTAACACAAGTGCGAAAAGTGGTTTTTCAACACTAACACAAGTGCAAAAAGTGGTTTTTCCACACTAATACAAGTGCAAAAGTGGTTTCCTGCACCAACACAAGTGCGAAAAGTGGTTTTTCAACACTAACACAAGTGCAAAAAGTGGTTTTTCAACACTAACACAAGTGCGAAAAGTGGTTTTTCCACACTAATACAAGTGCAAAAGTGGTTTCCTGCACCAACACAAGTGTGAAATGTGGTTTTTCAACACTAACACAAGTGCGAAAAGTGGTTTTTCAACACTATCACAAGTGCAAAAAGTGTTTTTTTCCACACTAATACAAGTGCAAAAGTGGTTTCCTGCACCAACACAAGTGCGAAAAGTGGTTTTTCAACACTAACACAAGTGCGAAAAGTGGTTTTTCAACACTAACACAAGTGCGAAAAGTGGTTTTTCAACACTAACACAAGTGCAAAAAGTGGTTTTACCACACTAATACAAGTGCAAAAGTGGTTTCCTGCACCAACACAAGTGCGAAAAGTGGTTTTTCAACACTAACACAAGTGCAAAAAGTGGTTTTTCAACACTATCACAAGTGCAAAAAGTGTTTTTTCCACACTAATACAAGTGCAAAAGTGGTTTCCTGCACCAACACAAGTGCGAAAAGTGGTTTTTCAACACTAACACAAGTGCGAAAAGTGGTTTTTCAACACTAACACGAGTGCGAAAAGTGGTTTTTCAACACTATCACAAGTGCAAAAAGTGTTTTTTCCACACTAATACAAGTGCAAAAGTGGTTTCCTGCACCAACACAAGTGCGAAAAGTGGTTTTTCAACACTAACACAAGTGCGAAAAGTGGTTTTTCAACACTAACACAAGTGCGAAAAGTGGTTTTTCAACACTAACACAAGTGCAAAAAGTGGTTTTTCAACACTAACACAAGTGCGAAAAGTGGTTTTTCAACACTAACACCAGTGCGAAAAGTGGTTTTTCAACACTAACACAAGTGCGAAAAGTGGTTTTTCAACACTAACACAAGTGCGAAAAGTGGTTTTTCCACACTAATACAAGTGCAAAAGTGGTTTCCTGCACCAACACAAGTTCGAAAAGTGGTTTTTCAACACTAACACAAGTGCAAAAAGTGGTTTTTCAACAGTAACACAAGTGCGAAAAGTGGTTTTTCCACACTAATACAAGTGCAAAAGTGGTTTCCTGCACCAACACAAGTTCGAAAAGTGGTTTTTCAACACTAACACAAGTGCGAAAAGTGGTTTTTCAACACTATCACAAGTGCAAAAAGTGTTTTTTCCACACTAATACAAGTGCAAAAGTGGTTTCCTGCACCAACACAAGTGCGAAAAGTGGTTTTTCAACACTAACACAAGTGCGAAAAGTGGTTTTTCAACACTAACACAAGTGCGAAAAGTGTTTTTTCCACACTAATACAAGTGCAAAAGTGGTTTCCTGCACCAACACAAGTGCGAAAAGTGGTTTTTCAACACTAACACAAGTGCGAAAAGTGGTTTTTCAACACTATCACAAGTGCAAAAAGTGTTTTTTCCACACTAATACAAGTGCAAAAGTGGTTTCCTGCACCAACACAAGTGCGAAAAGTGGTTTTTCAACAATAACACAAGTGCGAAAAGTGGTTTTTCAACACTAACACAAGTGCGAAAAGTGGTTTTTCCACACTAATACAAGTGCAAAAGTCGTTTCCTGCACCAACACAAGTGCGAAAAGTGGTTTTTCAACACAAACACAAGTGCGAAAAGTGGTTTTTCAACACTATCACAAGTGTAAAAAGTGTTTTTTCCACACTAATACAAGTGCAAAAGTGGTTTCCTGCACCAACACAAGTGTGAAAGGTGGTTTTTCAACACTAACACAAGTGCGAAAAGTGGTTTTTCAACACTAACACAAGTGCAAAAAGTGGTTTTTCAACACTAACACAAGTGCGAAAAGTGGTTTTTCCACACTAATACAAGTGCAAAAGTGGTTTCCTGCACCAACACAAGTGCGAAAAGTGGTTTTTCAACACTAACACAAGTGCGAAAAGTGGTTTTTCAACACTATCACAAGTGCAAAAAGTGTTTTTTCCACACTAATACAAGTGCAAAAGTGGTTTCCTGCACCAACACAAGTGCGAAAAGTGGTTTTTCAACACTAACACAAGTGCAAAAAGTGGTTTTTCAACACTAACACAAGTGCGAAAAGTGTTTTTTCCACACTAATACAAGTGCAAAAGTGGTTTCCTGCACCAACACAAGTGCGAAAAGTGGTTTTTCAACACAAACACAAGTGCAAAAAGTGGTTTTTCAACACTATCACAAGTGCAAAAAGTGTTTTTTCCACACTAATACAAGTGCAAAAGTCGTTTCCTGCACCAACACAAGTGCGAAAAGTGGTTTTCAACACTAACACAAGTGCGAAAAGTGGTTTTTCAACACTAACACAAGTGCGAAAAGTGTTTTTTCCACACTAATACAAGTGCAAAAGTGGTTTCCTGCACCAACACAAGTGCGAAAAGTGGTTTTTCCACAATAACACAAGTGCGAAAAGTGGTTTTTCAACACTATCACAAGTGCAAAAAGTGTTTTTTCCACACTAATACAAGTGCAAAAGTGGATTCCTGCACCAACACAAGTGCGAAAAGTGGTTTTTCAACTATCACACAAGTGCGAAAAGTGGTTTTTCAACACTAACACAAGTGCGAAAAGTGTTTTTTCCACACTAATACAAGTGCAAAAGTGGTTTCCTGCACCAACACAAGTGCGGAAAGTGGTTTTTCAACACTAACACAAGTGCGAAAAGTGGTTTTTCAACACTATCACAAGTGCAAAAAGTGTTTTTTCCACACTAATACAAGTGCAAAAGTGGTTTCCTGCACCAACACAAGTGCGAAAAGTGGTTTTTCAACACTAACACAAGTGCGAAAAGTGGTTTTTCAACACTAACACAAGTGCGAAAAGTGGTTTTTCAACACTAACACAAGTGCGAAAAGTGGTTTTGCCACACTAATACAAGTGCAAAAGTGGTTTCCTGCACCAACACAAGTGCAAAAAGTGGTTTTTCAACACTAACACAAGTGCGAAAAGAGGTTTTTCAACACTATCACAAGTGCAAAAAGTGTTTTTTCCACAGTAATACAAGTGCAAAAGTGGTTTCCTGCACCAACACAAGTGCGAAAAGTGGTTTTTCAACACAAACACAAGTGCGAAAAGTGGTTTTTCAACACTATCACAAGTGCAAAAAGTGTTTTTTCCACACTAATACAAGTGCAAAAGTCGTTTCCTGCACCAACACAAGTGCGAAAAGTGGTTTTCCACACTAACACAAGTGCGAAAAGTGGTTTTTCAACACTAACACAAGTGCGAAAAGTGTTTTTTCCACACTAATACAAGTGCAAAAGTGGTTTCCTGCACCAACACAAGTGCGAAAAGTGGTTTTTCCACAATAACACAAGTGCGAAAAGTGGTTTTTCAACACTATCACAAGTGCAAAAAGTGTTTTTTCCACACTAATACATGTGCAAAAGTGGATTCCTGCACCAACACAAGTGCGAAAAGTGGTTTTTCAACACTAACACAAGTGCGAAAAGTGCTTTTTCAACACTAACACAAGTGCGAAAAGTGGTTTTTCCACACTAATACAAGTGCAAAAGTGGTTTCCTGCACCAACGCAAGTGCGAAAAGTGGTTTTTCAACACTAACACAAGTGCAAAAAGTGGTTTTTCAACACTAACACAAGTGCGAAAAGTGGTTTTTCCACACTAATACAAGTGCAAAAGTGGTTTCCTGCACCAACACAAGTTCGAAAAGTGGTTTTTCAACACTAACACAAGTGCGAAAAGTGGTTTTTCAACACTATCACAAGTGCAAAAAGTGTTTTTTCCACACTAATACAAGTGCAAAAGTGGTTTCCTGCACCAACACAAGTGCGAAAAGTGGTTTTTCAACACTAACACAAGTGCGAAAAGTGGTTTTTCAACACTAACACAAGTGCGAAAAGTGGTTTTTCCACACTAATACAAGTGCAAAAGTGGTTTTCAACACTAACACAAGTGCGAAAAGTGGTTTTTCAACACTAACACAAGTGCGAAAAGTGTTTTTTCCACACTAATACAAGTGCAAAAGTGGTTTCCTGCACCAACACAAGTGCGAAAAGTGGTTTTTCAACACTAACACAAGTGCGAAAAGTGGTTTTTCAACACTAACACAAGTGCAAAAAGTGTTTTTTCCACACTAATACAAGTGCAAAAGTGGTTTCCTGCACCAACACAAGTGCGAAAATGGTTTTTCAACACTAACACAAGTGCGAAAAGTGGTTTTTCAACACTATCACAAGTGCAAAAAGTGTTTTTTCCACACTAATACAAGTGCAAAAGTGGATTCCTGCACCAACACAAGTGCGAAAAGTGGTTTTTCAACACTAACACAAGTGCGAAAAGTGGTTTTTCAACACTAACACAAGTGCGAAAAGTGGTTTTTCCACACTAATACAAGTGCAAAAGTGGTTTCCTGCACCAACACAAGTGCGAAAAGTGGTTTTTCAACACTAACACAAGTGCAAAAAGTGGTTTTTCAACACTAACACAAGTGCGAAAAGTGGTTTTTCCACACTAATACAAGTGCAAAAGTGGTTTCCTGCACCAACACAAGTGCGAAAAGTGGTTTTTCAACACTAACACAAGTGTGAAAAGTGGTTTTTCAACACTATCACAAGTGCAAAAAGTGTTTTTTCCACACTAATACAAGTGCAAAAGTGGTTTCCTGCACCAACACAAGTGCGAAAAGTGGTTTTTCAACACTAACACAAGTGCGAAAAGTGGTTTTTCAACACTAACACAAGTGCGAAAAGTGTTTTTTCCACACTAATACAAGTGCAAAAGTGGTTTCCTGCACCAACACAAGTGCGAAAAGTGGTTTTTCAACACTAACACAAGTGCGAAAAGTGGTTTTTCAACACTATCACAAGTGCAAAAAGTGTTTTTTCCACACTAATACAAGTGCAAAAGTGGTTTCCTGCACCAACACAAGTGCGAAAAGTGGTTTTTCAACAA
Source organism: Myxine glutinosa (assembly GCF_964187855.1). Classification (NCBI taxonomy): domain Eukaryota; kingdom Metazoa; phylum Chordata; class Myxini; order Myxiniformes; family Myxinidae; genus Myxine; species Myxine glutinosa. The sequence continues at coordinate 103,700,687 of NC_136272.1, forward strand.
TAACACAAGTGCGAAAAGTGGTTTTTCAACACTAACACAAGTGCGAAAAGTGGTTTTTCCACACTAATACAAGTGCAAAAGTCGTTTCCTGCACCAACACAAGTGCGAAAAGTGGTTTTTCAACACAAACACAAGTGCGAAAAGTGGTTTTTCAACACTATCACAAGTGCAAAAAGTGTTTTTTCCACACTAATACAAGTGCAAAAGTGGTTTCCTGCACCAACACAAGTGTGAAAGGTGGTTTTTCAACACTAACACAAGTGCGAAAAGTGGTTTTTCAACACTAACACAAGTGCAAAAAGTGGTTTTTCAACACTAACACAAGTGCGAAAAGTGGTTTTTCCACACTAATACAAGTGCAAAAGTGGTTTCCTGCACCAACACAAGTGCGAAAAGTGGTTTTTCAACACTAACACAAGTGCGAAAAGTGGTTTTTCAACACTATCACAAGTGCAAAAAGTGTTTTTTCCACACTAATACAAGTGCAAAAGTGGTTTCCTGCACCAACACAAGTGCGAAAAGTGGTTTTTCAACACTAACACAAGTGCAAAAAGTGGTTTTTCAACACTAACACAAGTGCGAAAAGTGTTTTTTCCACACTAATACAAGTGCAAAAGTGGTTTCCTGCACCAACACAAGTGCGAAAAGTGGTTTTTCAACACAAACACAAGTGCAAAAAGTGGTTTTTCAACACTATCACAAGTGCAAAAAGTGTTTTTTCCACACTAATACAAGTGCAAAAGTCGTTTCCTGCACCAACACAAGTGCGAAAAGTGGTTTTCAACACTAACACAAGTGCGAAAAGTGGTTTTTCAACACTAACACAAGTGCGAAAAGTGTTTTTTCCACACTAATACAAGTGCAAAAGTGGATTCCTGCACCAACACAAGTGCGAAAAGTGGTTTTTCAACTATCACACAAGTGCGAAAAGTGGTTTTTCAACACTAACGCAAGTGCGAAAAGTGTTTTTTCCACACTAATACAAGTGCAAAAGTGGTTTCCTGCACCAACACAAGTGCGGAAAGTGGTTTTTCAACACTAACACAAGTGCGAAAAGTGGTTTTTCAACACTATCACAAGTGCAAAAAGTGTTTTTTCCACACTAATACAAGTGCAAAAGTGGTTTCCTGCACCAACACAAGTGCGAAAAGTGGTTTTTCAACACTAACACAAGTGCGAAAAGTGGTTTTTCAACACTAACACAAGTGCGAAAAGTGGTTTTTCAACACTAACACAAGTGCGAAAAGTGGTTTTGCCACACTAATACAAGTGCAAAAGTGGTTTCCTGCACCAACACAAGTGCAAAAAGTGGTTTTTCAACACTAACACAAGTGCGAAAAGTGGTTTTTCAACACTATCACAAGTGCAAAAAGTGTTTTTTCCACAGTAATACAAGTGCAAAAGTGGTTTCCTGCACCAACACAAGTGCGAAAAGTGGTTTTTCAACACAAACACAAGTGCGAAAAGTGGTTTTTCAACACTATCACAAGTGCAAAAAGTGTTTTTTCCACACTAATACAAGTGCAAAAGTCGTTTCCTGCACCAACACAAGTGCGAAAAGTGGTTTTCCACACTAACACAAGTGCGAAAAGTGGTTTTTCAACACTAACACAAGTGCGAAAAGTGTTTTTTCCACACTAATACAAGTGCAAAAGTGGTTTCCTGCACCAACACAAGTGCGAAAAGTGGTTTTTCCACAATAACACAAGTGCGAAAAGTGGTTTTTCAACACTATCACAAGTGCAAAAAGTGTTTTTTCCACACTAATACAAGTGCAAAAGTGGATTCCTGCACCAACACAAGTGCGAAAAGTGGTTTTTCAACACTAACACAAGTGCGAAAAGTGCTTTTTCAACACTAACACAAGTGCGAAAAGTGGTTTTTCCACACTAATACAAGTGCAAAAGTGGTTTCCTGCACCAACACAAGTGCGAAAAGTGGTTTTTCAACACTAACACAAGTGCAAAAAGTGGTTTTTCAACACTAACACAAGTGCGAAAAGTGGTTTTTCCACACTAATACAAGTGCAAAAGTGGTTTCCTGCACCAACACAAGTTCGAAAAGTGGTTTTTCAACACTAACACAAGTGCGAAAAGTGGTTTTTCAACACTATCACAAGTGCATAAAGTGTTTTTTCCACACTAATACAAGTGCAAAAGTGGTTTCCTGCACCAACACAAGTGCGAAAAGTGGTTTTTCAACACTAACACAAGTGCAAAAAGTGGTTTTTCAACACGAACACAAGTGCGAAAAGTGTTTTTTCCACACTAATACAAGTGCAAAAGTGGTTTCCTGCACCAACACAAGTGCGAAAAGTGGTTTTTCAACACTAACACAAGTGCGAAAAGTGGTTTTTCAACACTAACACAAGTGCGAAAAGTGGTTTTTCCACACTAATACAAGTGCAAAAGTGGTTTTCAACACTAACACAAGTGCGAAAAGTGGTTTTTCAACACTAACACAAGTGCGAAAAGTGTTTTTTCCACACTAATACAAGTGCAAAAGTGGTTTCCTGCACCAACACAAGTGCGAAAAGTGGTTTTTCAACACTAACACAAGTGCGAAAAGTGGTTTTTCAACACTAACACAAGTGCAAAAAGTGTTTTTTCCACACTAATACAAGTGCAAAAGTGGTTTCCTGCACCAACACAAGTGCGAAAATGGTTTTTCAACACTAACACAAGTGCGAAAAGTGGTTTTTCAACACTATCACAAGTGCAAAAAGTGTTTTTTCCACACTAATACAAGTGCAAAAGTGGATTCCTGCACCAACACAAGTGCGAAAAGTGGTTTTTCAACACTAACACAAGTGCGAAAAGTGGTTTTTCAACACTAACACAAGTGCGAAAAGTGGTTTTTCCACACTAATACAAGTGCAAAAGTGGTTTCCTGCACCAACACAAGTGCGAAAAGTGGTTTTTCAACACTAACACAAGTGCAAAAAGTGGTTTTTCAACACTAACACAAGTGCGAAAAGTGGTTTTTCCACACTAATACAAGTGCAAAAGTGGTTTCCTGCACCAACACAAGTGCTAAAAGTGGTTTTTCAACACTAACACAAGTGTGAAAAGTGGTTTTTCAACACTATCACAAGTGCAAAAAGTGTTTTTTCCACACTAATACAAGTGCAAAAGTGGTTTCCTGCACCAACACAAGTGCGAAAAGTGGTTTTTCAACACTAACACAAGTGCGAAAAGTGGTTTTTCAACACTATCACAAGTGCAAAAAGTGTTTTTTCCACACTAATACAAGTGCAAAAGTCGTTTCCTGCACCAACACAAGTGCGAAAAGTGGTTTTCCACACTAACACAAGTGCGAAAAGTGGTTTTTCAACACTAACACAAGTGCGAAAAGTGTTTTTTCCACACTAATACAAGTGCAAAAGTGGTTTCCTGCACCAACACAAGTGCGAAAAGTGGTTTTTCCACAATAACACAAGTGCGAAAAGTGGTTTTTCAACACTATCACAAGTGCAAAAAGTGTTTTTTCCACACTAATACAAGTGCAAAAGTGGATTCCTGCACCAACACAAGTGCGAAAAGTGGTTTTTCAACACTAACACAAGTGCGAAAAGTGCTTTTTCAACACTAACACAAGTGCGAAAAGTGGTTTTTCCACACTAATACAAGTGCAAAAGTGGTTTCCTGCACCAACACAAGTGCGAAAAGTGGTTTTTCAACACTAACACAAGTGCGAAAAGTGTTTTTTCCACACTAATACAAGTGCAAAAGTGGTTTCCTGCACCAACACAAGTGCGAAAAGTGGTTTTTCCACAATAACACAAGTGCGAAAAGTGGTTTTTCAACACTATCACAAGTGCAAAAAGTGTTTTTTCCACACTAATACAAGTGCAAAAGTGGATTCCTGCACCAACACAAGTGCGAAAAGTGGTTTTTCAACACTAACACAAGTGCGAAAAGTGCTTTTTCAACACTAACACAAGTGCGAAAAGTGGTTTTTCCACACTAATACAAGTGCAAAAGTGGTTTCCTGCACCAACACAAGTGCGAAAAGTGGTTTTTCAACACTAACACAAGTGCGAAAAGTGGTTTTCCACACTAATACAAGTGCAAAAGTGGTTTCCTGCACCAACACAAGTGCGAAAAGTGGTTTTTCAACACTAACACAAGTGCAAAAAGTGGTTTTTCAACACTAACACAAGTGCGAAAAGTGGTTTTTCAACACTAACACAAGTGCGAAAAGTGGTTTTACCACACTAATACAAGTGCAAAAGTGGTTTCCTGCACCAACACAAGTGCGAAAGTGGTTTTTCAACACTAACACAAGTGTGAAAAGTGGTTTTTCAACACTAACACAAGTGCGAAAAGTGGTTTTTCAACACTATCACAAGTGCAAAAAGTGTTTTTTCCACACTAATACAAGTGCAAAAGTGGTTTCCTGCACCAACACAAGTGCGAAAAGTGGTTTTTCAACACTAACACAAGTGCGAAAAGTGGTTTTTCAACACTAACACAAGTGCGAAAAGTGGTTTTTCAACACTAACACAAGTGCAAAAAGTGGTTTTTCAACACTAACACAAGTGCGAAAAGTGGTTTTTCAACACTAACACAAGTGCGAAAAGTGTTTTTTCCACACTAATACAAGTGCAAAAGTGGTTTCCTGCACCAACAAAGTGCGAAAAGTGGTTTTTCAACACCAACACGAGTGCGAAAAGTGGTTTTTCAACACAAACACAAGTGCGAAAAGTGGTTTTTCAACACTATCACAAGTGCAAAAAGTGTTTTTTCCACACTAATACAAGTGCAAAAGTGGTTTCCTGCACCAACACAAGTGCGAAAAGTGGTTTTTCAACACTAACACAAGTGCGAAAAGTGGTTTTTCAACACTAACACAAGTGCGAAAAGTGGTTTTTCAACACTAACACAAGTGCAAAAAGTGGTTTTTCAACACTAACACAAGTGCTAAAAGTGTTTTTTCCACACTAATACAAGTGCAAAAGTGGTTTCCTGCACCAACACAAGTGCGAAAATTGGTTTTTCAACACTATCACAAGTGCAAAAAGTGTTTTTTCCACACTAATACAAGTGCAAAAGTGGTTTCCTGCACCAACACATGTGCGAAAAGTGGTTTTTCAACACAAACACAAGTGCGAAAAGTGGTTTTTCAACACTATCACAAGTGCAAAAAGTGTTTTTTCCACACTAATACAAGTGCAAAAGTGGTTTCCTGCACCAACACAAGTGTGAAAGGTGGTTTTTCAACACTAACACAAGTGCGAAAAGTGGTTTTTCAACACTAACACAAGTGCAAAAAGTGGTTTTTCAACACTAACACAATTGCGAAAAGTGGTTTTTCCACACTAATACAAGTGCAAAAGTGGTTTCCTGCACCAACACAAGTGCGAAAAGTGGTTTTCAACACTAACACAAGTGCGAAAAGTGGTTTTTCAACACTAACACAAGTGCGAAAAGTGTTTTTTCCACACTAATACAAGTGCAAAAGTGGATTCCTGCACCAACACAAGTGCGAAAAGTGGTTTTTCAACTATCACACAAGTGCGAAAAGTGGTTTTTCAACACTAACGCAAGTGCGAAAAGTGTTTTTTCCACACTAATACAAGTGCAAAAGTGGTTTCCTGCACCAACACAAGTGCGGAAAGTGGTTTTTCAACACGAACACAAGTGCGAAAAGTGGTTTTTCAACACTATCACAAGTGCAAAAAGTGTTTTTTCCACACTAATACAAGTGCAAAAGTGGTTTCCTGCACCAACACAAGTGCGAAAAGTGGTTTTTCAACACTAACACAAGTGCGAAAAGTGGTTTTTCAACACTAACACAAGTGCGAAAAGTGGTTTTTCAACACTAACACAAGTGCGAAAAGTGGTTTTGCCACACTAATACAAGTGCAAAAGTGGTTTCCTGCACCAACACAAGTGCAAAAAGTGGTTTTTCAACACTAACACAAGTGCGAAAAGTGGTTTTTCAACACTATCACAAGTGCAAAAAGTGTTTTTTCCACAGTAATACAAGTGCAAAAGTGGTTTCCTGCACCAACACAAGTGCGAAACGTGGTTTTTCAACACAAACACAAGTGCGAAAAGTGGTTTTTCAACACTATCACAAGTGCAAAAAGTGTTTTTTCCACACTAATACAAGTGCAAAAGTCGTTTCCTGCACCAACACAAGTGCGAAAAGTGGTTTTCCACACTAACACAAGTGCGAAAAGTGGTTTTTCAACACTAACACAAGTGCGAAAAGTGTTTTTTCCACACTAATACAAGTGCAAAAGTGGTTTCCTGCACCAACACAAGTGCGAAAAGTGGTTTTTCCACAATAACACAAGTGCGAAAAGTGGTTTTTCAACACTATCACAAGTGCAAAAAGTGTTTTTTCCACACTAATACAAGTGCAAAAGTGGATTCCTGCACCAACACAAGTGCGAAAAGTGGTTTTTCAACACTAACACAAGTGCGAAAAGTGCTTTTTCAACACTAACACAAGTGCGAAAAGTGGTTTTTCCACACTAATACAAGTGCAAAAGTGGTTTCCTGCACCAACACAAGTGCGAAAAGTGGTTTTTCAACACTAACACAAGTGCAAAAAGTGGTTTTTCAACACTAACACAAGTGCGAAAAGTGGTTTTTCCACACTAATACAAGTGCAAAAGTGGTTTCCTGCACCAACACAAGTTCGAAAAGTGGTTTTTCAACACTAACACAAGTGCGAAAAGTGGTTTTTCAACACTATCACAAGTGCATAAAGTGTTTTTTCCACACTAATACAAGTGCAAAAGTGGTTTCCTGCACCAACACAAGTGCGAAAAGTGGTTTTTCAACACTAACACAAGTGCAAAAAGTGGTTTTTCAACACGAACACAAGTGCGAAAAGTGTTTTTTCCACACTAATACAAGTGCAAAAGTGGTTTCCTGCACCAACACAAGTGCGAAAAGTGGTTTTTCAACACTAACACAAGTGCGAAAAGTGGTTTTTCAACACTAACACAAGTGCGAAAAGTGGTTTTTCCACACTAATACAAGTGCAAAAGTGGTTTTCAACACTAACACAAGTGCGAAAAGTGGTTTTTCAACACTAACACAAGTGCGAAAAGTGTTTTTTCCACACTAATACAAGTGCAAAAGTGGTTTCCTGCACCAACACAAGTGCGAAAAGTGGTTTTTCAACACTAACACAAGTGCGAAAAGTGGTTTTTCAACACTAACACAAGTGCAAAAAGTGTTTTTTCCACACTAATACAAGTGCAAAAGTGGTTTCCTGCACCAACACAAGTGCGAAAATGGTTTTTCAACACTAACACAAGTGCGAAAAGTGGTTTTTCAACACTATCACAAGTGCAAAAAGTGTTTTTTCCACACTAATACAAGTGCAAAAGTGGATTCCTGCACCAACACAAGTGCGAAAAGTGGTTTTTCAACACTAACACAAGTGCGAAAAGTGGTTTTTCAACACTAACACAAGTGCGAAAAGTGGTTTTTCCACACTAATACAAGTGCAAAAGTGGTTTCCTGCACCAACACAAGTGCGAAAAGTGGTTTTTCAACACTAACACAAGTGCAAAAAGTGGTTTTTCAACACTAACACAAGTGCGAAAAGTGGTTTTTCCACACTAATACAAGTGCAAAAGTGGTTTCCTGCACCAACACAAGTGCTAAAAGTGGTTTTTCAACACTAACACAAGTGTGAAAAGTGGTTTTTCAACACTATCACAAGTGCAAAAAGTGTTTTTTCCACACTAATACAAGTGCAAAAGTGGTTTCCTGCACCAACACAAGTGCGAAAAGTGGTTTTTCAACACTAACACAAGTGCGAAAAGTGGTTTTTCAACACTATCACAAGTGCAAAAAGTGTTTTTTCCACACTAATACAAGTGCAAAAGTCGTTTCCTGCACCAACACAAGTGCGAAAAGTGGTTTTCCACACTAACACAAGTGCGAAAAGTGGTTTTTCAACACTAACACAAGTGCGAAAAGTGTTTTTTCCACACTAATACAAGTGCAAAAGTGGTTTCCTGCACCAACACAAGTGCGAAAAGTGGTTTTTCCACAATAACACAAGTGCGAAAAGTGGTTTTTCAACACTATCACAAGTGCAAAAAGTGTTTTTTTCCACACTAATACAAGTGCAAAAGTGGATTCCTGCACCAACACAAGTGCGAAAAGTGGTTTTTCAACACTAACACAAGTGCGAAAAGTGCTTTTTCAACACTAACACAAGTGCGAAAAGTGGTTTTTCCACACTAATACAAGTGCAAAAGTGGTTTCCTGCACCAACACAAGTGCGAAAAGTGGTTTTTCAACACTAACACAAGTGCGAAAAGTGTTTTTTCCACACTAATACAAGTGCAAAAGTGGTTTCCTGCACCAACACAAGTGCGAAAAGTGGTTTTTCCACAATAACACAAGTGCGAAAAGTGGTTTTTCAACACTATCACAAGTGCAAAAAGTGTTTTTTCCACACTAATACAAGTGCAAAAGTGGATTCCTGCACCAACACAAGTGCGAAAAGTGGTTTTTCAACACTAACACAAGTGCGAAAAGTGCTTTTTCAACACTAACACAAGTGCGAAAAGTGGTTTTTCCACACTAATACAAGTGCAAAAGTGGTTTCCTGCACCAACACAAGTGCGAAAAGTGGTTTTTCAACACTAACACAAGTGCGAAAAGTGGTTTTCCACACTAATACAAGTGCAAAAGTGGTTTCCTGCACCAACACAAGTGCGAAAAGTGGTTTTTCAACACTAACACAAGTGCAAAAAGTGGTTTTTCAACACTAACACAAGTGCGAAAAGTGGTTTTTCAACACTAACACAAGTGCGAAAAGTGGTTTTACCACACTAATACAAGTGCAAAAGTGGTTTCCTGCACCAACACAAGTGCGAAAGTGGTTTTTCAACACTAACACAAGTGTGAAAAGTGGTTTTTCAACACTAACACAAGTGCGAAAAGTGGTTTTTCAACACTATCACAAGTGCAAAAAGTGTTTTTTCCACACTAATACAAGTGCAAAAGTGGTTTCCTGCACCAACACAAGTGCGAAAAGTGGTTTTTCAACACTAACACAAGTGCGAAAAGTGGTTTTTCAACACTAACACAAGTGCGAAAAGTGGTTTTTCAACACTAACACAAGTGCAAAAAGTGGTTTTTCAACACTAACACAAGTGCGAAAAGTGGTTTTTCAACACTAACACAAGTGCGAAAAGTGTTTTTTCCACACTAATACAAGTGCAAAAGTGGTTTCCTGCACCAACAAAGTGCGAAAAGTGGTTTTTCAACACCAACACGAGTGCGAAAAGTGGTTTTTCAACACAAACACAAGTGCGAAAAGTGGTTTTTCAACACTATCACAAGTGCAAAAAGTGTTTTTTCCACACTAATACAAGTGTAAAAGTGGTTTCCTGCACCAACACAAGTGCGAAAAGTGGTTTTTCAACACTAACACAAGTGCGAAAAGTGGTTTTTCAACACTAACACAAGTGCGAAAAGTGGTTTTTCAACACTAACACAAGTGCAAAAAGTGGTTTTTCAACACTAACACAAGTGCTAAAAGTGTTTTTTCCACACTAATACAAGTGCAAAAGTGGTTTCCTGCACCAACACAAGTGCGAAAAGTGGTTTTTCAACACTATCACAAGTGCAAAAAGTGTTTTTTCCACACTAATACAAGTGCAAAAGTGGTTTCCTGCACCAACACATGTGCGAAAAGTGGTTTTTCAACACAAACACAAGTGCGAAAAGTGGTTTTTCAACACTATCGCAAGTGCAAAAAGTGTTTTTTCCACACTAATACAAGTGCAAAAGTGGTTTCCTGCACCAACACAAGTGTGAAAGGTGGTTTTTCAACACTAACACAAGTGCGAAAAGTGGTTTTTCAACACTAACACAAGTGCAAAAAGTGGTTTTTCAACACTAACACAAGTGCGAAAAGTGGTTTTTCCACACTAATACAAGTGCAAAAGTGGTTTCCTGCACCAACACAAGTGCGAAAAGTGGTTTTTCAACACTAACACAAGTGCGAAAAGTGGTTTTTCAACACTATCACAAGTGCAAAAAGTGTTTTTTCCACACTAATACAAGTGCAAAAGTAGTTTCCTGCACCAACACAAGTGCGAAAAGTGGTTTTTCAACACTAACACAAGTGCGAAAAGTGCTTTTTCAACACTAACACAAGTGCGAAAAGTGGTTTTTCCACACTAATACAAGTGCAAAAGTGGTTTCCTGCACCAACACAAGTGCGAAAAGTGGTTTTTCAACACTAACACAAGTGCGAAAAGTGGTTTTCCACACTAATACAAGTGCAAAAGTGGTTTCCTGCACCAACACAAGTGCGAAAAGTGGTTTTTCAACACTAACACAAGTGCAAAAAGTGGTTTTTCAACACTAACACAAGTGCGAAAAGTGGTTTTTCAACACTAACACAAGTGCGAAAAGTGGTTTTACCACACTAATACAAGTGCAAAAGTGGTTTCCTGCACCAACACAAGTGCGAAAGTGGTTTTTCAACACTAACACAAGTGTGAAAAGTGGTTTTTCAACACTAACACAAGTGCGAAAAGTGGTTTTTCAACACTATCACAAGTGCAAAAAGTGTTTTTTCCACACTAATACAAGTGCAAAAGTGGTTTCCTGCACCAACACAAGTGCGAAAAGTGGTTTTTCAACACTAACACAAGTGCGAAAAGTGGTTTTTCAACACTAACACAAGTGCGAAAAGTGGTTTTTCAACACTAACACAAGTGCAAAAAGTGGTTTTTCAACACTAACACAAGTGCGAAAAGTGGTTTTTCAACACTAACACAAGTGCGAAAAGTGTTTTTTCCACACTAATACAAGTGCAAAAGTGGTTTCCTGCACCAACAAAGTGCGAAAAGTGGTTTTTCAACACCAACACGAGTGCGAAAAGTGGTTTTTCAACACAAACACAAGTGCGAAAAGTGGTTTTTCAACACTATCACAAGTGCAAAAAGTGTTTTTTCCACACTAATACAAGTGTAAAAGTGGTTTCCTGCACCAACACAAGTGCGAAAAGTGGTTTTTCAACACTAACACAAGTGCGAAAAGTGGTTTTTCAACACTAACACAAGTGCGAAAAGTGGTTTTTCAACACTAACACAAGTGCAAAAAGTGGTTTTTCAACACTAACACAAGTGCTAAAAGTGTTTTTTCCACACTAATACAAGTGCAAAAGTGGTTTCCTGCACCAACACAAGTGCGAAAAGTGGTTTTTCAACACTATCACAAGTGCAAAAAGTGTTTTTTCCACACTAATACAAGTGCAAAAGTGGTTTCCTGCACCAACACATGTGCGAAAAGTGGTTTTTCAACACAAACACAAGTGCGAAAAGTGGTTTTTCAACACTATCGCAAGTGCAAAAAGTGTTTTTTCCACACTAATACAAGTGCAAAAGTGGTTTCCTGCACCAACACAAGTGTGAAAGGTGGTTTTTCAACACTAACACAAGTGCGAAAAGTGGTTTTTCAACACTAACACAAGTGCAAAAAGTGGTTTTTCAACACTAACACAAGTGCGAAAAGTGGTTTTTCCACACTAATACAAGTGCAAAAGTGGTTTCCTGCACCAACACAAGTGCGAAAAGTGGTTTTTCAACACTAACACAAGTGCGAAAAGTGGTTTTTCAACACTATCACAAGTGCAAAAAGTGTTTTTTCCACACTAATACAAGTGCAAAAGTAGTTTCCTGCACCAACACAAGTGCGAAAAGTGGTTTTTCAACACTAACACAAGTGCAAAAAGTGGTTTTTCAACACTAACACAAGTGCGAAAAGTGTTTTTTCCACACTAATACAAGTGCAAAAGTGGTTTCCTGCACCAACACAAGTGCGAAAAGTGGTTTTTCAACACAAACACAAGTGCAAAAAGTGGTTTTTCAACACTATCACAAGTGCGAAAAGTGTTTTTTCCACACTAATACAAGTGCAAAAGTGGTTTCCTGCACCAACACAAGTGCGAAAAGTGGTTTTTCCACAATAACACAAGTGCGAAAAGTGGTTTTTCAACACTATCACAAGTGCAAAAAGTGTTTTTTCCACACTAATACAAGTGCAAAAGTGGATTCCTGCACCAACACAAGTGCGAAAAGTGGTTTTTCAACACTAACACAAGTACGAAAAGTGGTTTTTCAACACTATCACAAGTGCAAAAAGTGTTTTTTCCACACTAATACAAGTGCAAAAGTGGTTTCCTGCACCAACACGAGTGCGAAAAGTGGTTTTTCAACACTAACACAAGTGCGAAAAGTGGTTTTTCAACACTAACACAAGTGCGAAAAGTGGTTTTTCAACACTAACACAAGTGCGAAAAGTGGTTTTACCACACTAATACAAGTGCAAAAGTGGTTTCCTGCACCAACACAAGTGCGAAAAGTGGTTTTTCAACATTAACACAAGTGCGAAAAGTGGTTTTTCATCACTAACACAAGTGCGAAAAGTGGTTTTTCAACACTATCACAAGTGCAAAAAGTGTTTTTTCCACACTAATACAAGTGCAAAAGTGGTTTCCTGCACCAACACAAGTGCGAAAAGTGGTTTTTCAACACAAACACAAGTGCGAAAAGTGGTTTTTCAACACTATCACAAGTGCAAAAAGTGTTTTTTCCACACTAATACAAGTGCAAAAGTCGTTTCCTGCACCAACACAAGTGCGAAAAGTGGTTTTCAACACTAACACAAGTGCGAAAAGTGGTTTTTCAACACTAACACAAGTGCGAAAAGTGTTTTTTCCACACTAATACAAGTGCAAAAGTGGTTTCCTGCACCAACACAAGTGCGAAAAGTGGTTTTTCCACAATAACACAAGTGCGAAAAGTGGTTTTTCAACACTATCACAAGTGCAAAAAGTGTTTTTTCCACACTAATACAAGTGCAAAAGTGGATTCCTGCACCAACACAAGTGCGAAAAGTGGTTTTTCAACACTAACACAAGTGCGAAAAGTGGTTTTTCAACACTATCACAAGTGCAAAAAGTGTTTTTTCCACACTAATACAAGTGCAAAAGTGGTTTCCTGCACCAACACGAGTGCGAAAAGTGGTTTTTCAACACTAACACAAGTGCGAAAAGTGGTTTTTCAACACTAACACAAGTGCGAAAAGTGGTTTTTCAACACTAACACAAGTGCGAAAAGTGGTTTTACCACACTAATACAAGTGCAAAAGTGGTTTCCTGCACCAACACAAGTGCAAAAAGTGGTTTTTCAACACTAACACAAGTGCGAAAAGTGGTTTTTCAACACTAACACAAGTGCGAAAAGTGGTTTTTCAACACTATCACAAGTGCAAAAAGTGTTTTTTCCACACTAATACAAGTGCAAAAGTGGTTTCCTGCACCAACACAAGTGCGAAAAGTGGTTTTTCAACACAAACACAAGTGCGAAAAGTGGTTTTTCAACACTATCACAAGTGCAAAAAGTGTTTTTTCCACACTAATACAAGTGCAAAAGTCGTTTCCTGCACCAACACAAGTGCGAAAAGTGGTTTTCAACACTAACACAAGTGCGAAAAGTGGTTTTTCAACACTAACACAAGTGCGAAAAGTGTTTTTTCCACACTAATACAAGTGCAAAAGTGGTTTCCTGCACCAACACAAGTGCGAAAAGTGGTTTTTCCACAATAACACAAGTGCGAAAAGTGGTTTTTCAACACTATCACAAGTGCAAAAAGTGTTTTTTCCACACTAATACAAGTGCAAAAGTGGTTTCCTGCACCAACACAAGTGCGAAAAGTGGTTTTTCAACACTAACACAAGTGCGAAAAGTGCTTTTTCAACACTAACACAAGTGCGAAAAGTGGTTTTTCCACACTAATACAAGTGCAAAAGTGGTTTCCTGCACCAACACAAGTGCGAAAAGTGGTTTTTCAACACTAACACAAGTGCAAAAAGTGGTTTTTCAACACTATCACAAGTGCAAAAAGTGTTTTTTCCACACTAATACAAGTGCAAAAGTGGCTTCCTGCACCAACACAAGTGCGAAAAGTGGTTTTTCAACACTAATACAAGTGCAAAAGTGGTTTCCTGCACCAACACAAGTGCGAAAAGTGGTTTTTCAACACTAACACAAGTGCGAAAAGAGGTTTTTCAACACTATCACAAGTGCAAAAAGTGTTTTTTCCACACTAATAGAAGTGCAAAAGTGGTTTCCTGCACCAACACTAGTGCGAAAAGTGGTTTTTCAACACTAACACAAGTGCGAAAAGTGGTTTTTCAACACTAACACAAGTGCGAAAAGTGGTTTTTCAACACTAACACAAGTGCGAAAAGTGGTTTTTCCACACTAATACAAGTGCAAAAGTGGTTTCCTGCACCAACACAAGTGCGAAAAGTGGTTTTTCAACACTAACACAAGTGCGAAAAGTGGTTTTTCAACACTAACACAAGTGCGAAAAGTGGTTTTTCAACACTATCACAAGTGCAAAAAGTGTTTTTTCCACACTAATACAAGTGCAAAAGTGGTTTCCTGCACCAACACAAGTGCGAAAAGTGGTTTTTCAACACAAACACAAGTGCGAAAAAGTGGTTTTTCAACACTAACACAAGTGCGAAAAGTGGTTTTTCAACACTAACACAAGTGCGAAAAGTGGTTTTACCAC
>NC_136272.1:103715465-103717965 GCF_964187855.1 Myxine glutinosa
CTTTCCTTAATTGATTAGCATAGCGCGATTTGGCCAACGTTCGAGTGGAATTGGGTAAACTGTGCAGACGCGGTCATACCAAACCGCTCGGTAAACTAACATCCAAAACCGCGTCTGTAACAATATATATATATATATAATATATATATATATATATATATACGTATATATATATATATATATATACGTATATATATATATATATATATATATATATATATATATATATACATTACACTTAGCAGAAGTACCCGGCATTGCCGGGCGGGGGAGGGGAGGGGAGGGGGGGAGGGAGGGGGGAGTGGAGGGGAGGGGAACGGGGGGGAGGGAGAAGAGGTGGTGGGGGAGGGGAGAGGGAGAAGAGGGAGAGGGGAGAAGAGGGGGAGGGGGAGAGGGAGAAGAGGGGGGAGGGGGAGGGGGAGGGGGAGAGGGGAAAAGAGGGGGGGATGGGGATGGGGAGGGGGAGGGGAAGAGGGGGGGAGGGGGGGGTGGGGGATGGGGAGGGATGGGAAGGGGTTGGGAGGGGGGAGGGGGAGGGGTGGGAGGGGAGGAGGGTGGGAGGGGGGAGGGGAGCGGAGGGGAACGGGGGGGAGGGGAGAGAGGGGGGAAGGGAGAAGAGGGGGGAGTGGGAGGGGAGGGGGAGGGGAGGGGTAGGGGAGGAGGGGGGAGGGGGACAGGGGTAGGGGGAGGGGGAGGGGAGGAGGGAGGGGGAGGGGGAGGGATGGGAGGGGGAGAGGAGTGGGGGGAGGGGGAGAGGAGTGGGGGGAGGGAGGAGGGGGAGGGGCAGGGGAAGGGGGGAGGAGGGGGGAGGGCGAGGGGGGGAGGTGGGGGTGGGGTGGTGGAGGGGGAGGGGGTGGGGAAGGGGTAGGGCAGAAAGGTAGGGGTAGGGGGAAAGGGAGGAGCATGGGGGAAAGGGAGGGGGAGGGGAGGGGAGGGGGGAGGGGAGGGGAGGGGGGAGGGGAGGTGGGATGGGGAAGGGGTGGGGCGGAAAAGAAGGGGTAGGGGGGAAAGGGAGGGGCATGGGGGGAAAGGGAGGGGGGAGGGGGAGGGGAAGGGAGGGGAGGGGAGGGGGGGAAGGGGAGAGGGTAGGGTGGAGGGGGAAGGGAGGCGGAAGTGTTGGGGGAGGGGAGGGGGGAAGTGTAGGGGGAGGGGAGGGGGGAAAGGGAGGGGGAGCGGGAGGGAGGGGGAGGAGGGGAAGGGGAGGGGAGGGATATAGATGGTTACTGCAATTGATCACATCCACAAATGATGTAATCCACACAATTTATGTACTTTACATAACGTTAATAGGAATACATGGCCGTGTAGATGGGAAATACAGTTTGTTTGAAATAAATCACAAATATCAGATGAAAGTGAAAAAAACCTATGTGGTGTGTTACATATTTATGGGAATGTATGTGAATTCCTATTCAGGTCTTTGCTTATCAATGTGTAGTCGATTAAGGGTTGTTGTGGTTGGAGGGTCAGGAGCCCTTCTGGAAAAAGAGACCGGAAACGGAAGAGGAAAGACACGAGGTCGAGAGAAGCGACGAGGATTCTTCTTCCTCGCCCCGCTCCGACGAGAGGTGGGACCGATATTGAGCCGTGTGGAAAAGCGGCGTTCCCGAGCCCGTCTGGCGAGAGGAGTTACCGGGACGGATACCTGCCCGGGTGGACACGTCAAGCTACCGTGTGGCCGTGCACCGACCCAGCGTCTGGCACCGTTCGCGGCACCGTCTACAAAGACGCGTACGGGTCGCACGTTGGGGCCTAACCCGCGTTGCAAACGGCGTGTGGCTTTTGCCTGCTGTACAGTAACCGCTTCGCGTGGCCAAGAGGGGGCTGCAACCTTGGTTCCCGGTACGATACATGCCCGGTGGAAAACGTCCACCCGGGGGTTCATTCAACCGCCCGAGAGCGGCGAAGCCGACCATCATCTTGGTCAGGAGGGGCCCAGAGACATTGTGAGGGACAGAGACCAAAGGGGGTCGTGAGTACAAAAGGGGACACACATATGTACGATGGCCATCTTAATCATCTAGGGGATTGATTGATTGTTGAGTGTGAATTGTGGATGGTGGATTGCTCGGGGAATATATCCTTGATTGTATCATTGAAATTGTATGGTATCATTACCCTTGAAATATATCATTGAACATCAGTTTTCTCTTGGGTGGAATTCATAGGGATTGCGTTGCGAAAGCGCATATATAATACTACTTTCTGGCGAAGTTTCCTCTCACGGTCCGGGGGTCACCGAGACCAGGTAGTCACCGAGGGGACCACGTAACAGGTGTGAATGGGCAATGTTCCTCGCTGAAATGTGAAAAAACTGAATTACGTGCGAATGCATAACTGTGAGATTATGGTGGCAAAGTTGGAACATCACGTGATCGCTCTGAGCAAATCAGCCGCGCTGCTCTGCGACCAGCTGAGATTCCGTGTATAATCCTCCTCGCTGAAATGCGCTGAGGTAAATATGAATAAAAAATTCGATATATTTTCACTTTTACGTTTT